>NW_019725428.1:1137521-1177848 GCF_002891405.2 Cryptotermes secundus
ATTCCTGGTACTCATTTCTATTAGATGCTGAGTCGACCAGTAATAGCCCATGAAATGTACGTATAATAGGACAGCCATGACGTTTCTTGAGGCGATAAGCGTGCAAAGGAATAGATCGTGTCGTATTTTTAGATTACTTCCCGACGTTTCCTGTAGAGGTACTGAGGAAAATGACAGTCTAGCATATCCGGTCTATCAACCTGTAGTCGAATTCTGAATTTACCGAGTACAAAGCATGACGCACTCATGGAGCTGGTTCTTCTTGAGAAGCCGCCAGTTGTGCAGCTATTCTAGAACTTACCAGCATTTTACGGAACCCGAAGGTTCATTACAGTGTTCACAAGAGCCCTCCCCCTGGTCCCTATCCTGAGCCAGATCAGTCCAATCTATATCATCCCATCCTCTCTCTCTGAGATCCATTTTAATATTGTCCACCCACCTAAGCCTTGGTCTTCCCTGTGGTCTCCTTCCTTCCGGTTTCCCCACCAATATCCTATACGCATTCCTCTTCGCCCGCGTTCGTGCTACATGCCTTGCCCATCGCATCCTCTTTTACTTCATTCTAATTGTACTTGGAGAAGAGTAGAAGTTATGAAGCTCCTCATTATGCAGTTTTCTCCAACCTCCTATAACTTCATCTCTCTTCGGTCCAAATATTCCCCTCAACACCCTGTTCTCAAACACCCAAACAGAAACACAGGCAAAATTATAGTTTTGTATATTCTGATTTTTATGTTTTTAGACGGCAGAAGAGAAGACAAAAGGTTCTGGATTGAATGGTAGCAAGCATTATCCGAGTTCAGTCTCCTCTTAATTTCCTCCTGAATCAGGGTTTGATTTGATATAGTCGTTCCAAAATATCTAAACTGTGCCACATTGTCAAAACATCTGTTAATCATTGTGTCCTGATATTGCCCTGCATTTTGGTGACGAGACAGCAACTGTGTTTACTTCTAGACCAACCTTTATCCTATCACTAATGGACACTACCCTCTTAACTGCTGAGGTATTAACTAGGCAAGTTAAATAAATATGATATCATGTTTAAATTTGACGGCGTTGTGCTAAGCCTTATATTATTTTCGCCACCGACTGCATACATCAGCACAGAAGAACCTTGGATATGTTCAAAAAGATGAGTTCTCTTCAGAGGCCAGAGCATTCTCTGTGTGTAAGTCATAAATTCGTTTTCTCAGCATGGAGTCAGCATATCCAGATGGTTCTGGCGGTATGTACCGAAGTCGCAATATTAGTCATATGAAATTCGAAATGTTAGAGGTTAATTGCGCTCGCGTAACGGCGTACACTACGTCACAGCACTGTGCACTCGTCGAGACCCGAACTACTCTGAAGTCTTGTAGGTGACGTCATTGTGCATAACGATACCACGCCATACTTTCACTCTGCCCCCGCCGTTGACTAGCATTTTGCAATAAGTACATCAGGGACTACCTGCAACTTCGCTAGACAGTAGCCTGTCTGACTTACTGTTATTCTCTCTCCACTTCATAAATTAAACACCACTTGATGAAGACGTATGGGTATACGTAGGTATAGCTCCACCGTTCTTGACGTCAGCACTAGTTTGAGGTGGGGGGGTAGGTCCACGCCCCGGCCGCTTCACTACTCAAGGAAAGATCTTCCGGTACCCATTCGATAGGAAACGGTGGGCTCCAGAGCCAGTGTTCGAGAAAAATCTCTCGCCCCTGCCTGGAATAGAACCCCAGTCGTACAGCCGTAGCCCATCACTATAGCGACTGATCTAACCCAGTTTCTTCTTTTCACTTCAGGAGAATAAAGGTAAAGCTGTCATAAGAGACAAAGGAGAACTATAGGGTTGTGAGACGTCGAGGCTCCCACATTTTCTCTAGACACTCGGTTCATAGATAGTGGAGAGGTTGTTAGCCTTATGCCCCGACCGCCCTTTACCCCCCAAGAAGGTTCCTGGTACTCATTTCTGTTAGAGGCTGAGTCGCCCCCAGGGCCATACTGCGGCTGGAAGGATTAGGTCAGTTAAAAAATCCAGTGACCTCATCCGGAATCGAATCCGTGACCTTCCGGCTTGTAGCGTAGTGTCTCAGCCAAATACGCTACCACGTGCCCTTTCAGTTCAGGAGGTCTCAGTTCAATTTCGTTTTATGACTTCCGTTTATATCAGTAGGTACGAGGACATTGTTGCAGTGCTTGTACAGATCAATATTCAGCATGCATATTCTGAATGTTGGGAAGTTCTGTCTTCTGCGACCGACGTTTCGGTGGAACATGATTTTCATAATCGAAGGATACGCTCAGTAACAAACTGAGATGAAGCGGCCAACAAGTAGAACTCTGCTGTCATAGCTTACTCTTCGACTCTGAAGATAGAGGCGATAGATTCAACCGAAATGTCTATATCCCAGGAAGCAGAACTCTTCGTATCCACCTCCGTGAGCGCCTCCTATTCAACATGTTCAATTTTCTATTCATGTTCACTTTTAGTCCGTCCTCTTAGGAACAGATGTCGGATGAAAGCTGTAGGTTGCACGTTACGTTGTCTGGACGTTCACTTCTAAGGAAATGCAGACAAACCATGGACGCCGCCAGTATTTTTGTCCGGGGGGGTGGTGCGGTTAAACTCGCGTTTGAGCCCTTTAAGAATTTTTTACCTATCGTTCTTTTTACTCAGAATAGAATGACATTTTTTAAATAATAGTTTAAAATTGTTTATATAAATGTTTCGTACATTTACGTCCATTCATTTTTATTTGAAAAAAAAAACTGGCGCGATGGAACTGTTGATGGTTCCCCCTTCCCCCTGCCGGCGCCCATGAGATGACACACACAAGCATGCAGACATGCGTAATATTGTGGTGTTTCCTAGGCGCGCGACAAGAATATTTACGCGGATCTCAGATTTGGACGAATATTTATTGAACAATCACTCTTTGCACTCAAATAAAATAATGCGCACTTATAACGTCCTCGGATGTTTCCTCTTCAGTGTTATACACTCTCGCACCGCTAATCTCGGTGAAGTGTCTTCTTCTCTGCTCGGAGCTCAACAGTCCTTAGCTCTCGTCGGATACGAACTGTTATATCCTGCACTCGGACTGAATAGGGAACACCTTGTCAAAGCGTTAATTTCGCCCGCTGCTATACAACGAATCTCTTGTTGCCGCAGGAATACGTGTCTGTCTGAAACGATTCGTTTGTAACGGTCGAAACACCACTGTTAGACTTACATTTCCGGGGCAACGATTGCTAGACTTTGACCAGTGACGGACTTCTTATCGTACGGCCTTCTTGGCGCACGCCACAATATTTTATTGGCATTGTGACGCATTGCGCTATGGAGGACATCCCATCCCCCGCCAGCGGTGACGTGGGTGCATCGGAGCGCTGTCGCTACTACGGTAACAGGGCAGTCAACACTCCGCCCCTTCCCCCGCGGTGACGTGGCAGAGGAGCGGGTGTCAGGCAACCATTGCCGCGGTTACTGCATAGCAGGAAACAACTCTAGACAGCGTTGCCCAGCAACACGTGTAAACAGGTGATATGGCAACAGGGAAGCGAGACGCTTTCCGTTGTCTGGCTGAGTGTTTATAAGAGAATTGCACTGCCTAAGGAGTCAGTTGAATTGGAACAGTCGCCGAGTTCAGTTGTAGCGAGCGAATCGTGAACTCGGAAAGAATAATACCAAACGTGTGATTAGAAGTGATAGTGTGAGAAGGTATTGGGAGTGTAATACAGTGACACTGGTATAGCTCCCGTATTGTACTGTGAATAAGTGAAGACTACTGAAGACAGAGTGAATAGATTAGTGCGTAGGGTTTGTAAATTGTGTAAACCCGTAACAGTGTTATAATTAATTGTAGCCAAGACTTGTAGGTTGTTAAATAAACCAATTAACAATCCGAACGGCGTCATCAGTAGTAAAATACGTTACATTATTTAATTCATGACACTGGTTCAGCACTGTTAATACCAGGAACCCCCGTCGGACTCATTACCTAGCCCTCTCGAGCCTTAACAGATTTTCCTAACTTTCTTCTTATCACATCTATTCCTTCCTGTTCAGTCTGAAAGGATTAAGCCCCTTCGCATATTACAGTTCAGAATGATATTCTCAAATTATGATTCTTATAGAGAAATGATAAGATTTCTTGGCCGGGAAATGGATTTGGGAGTTTGGGAAAGGGAACATAATCCGATTAAAGCCCCCAGAATATCATTCAAGTTCACTTTAATTTGTCTGAAGAGAGATAAGTTCGTGAGCCTTGGCGCTCGGTATTACGTTCGTTGACCCAGTCTAGGTTGCAGCATTCATAGTGACATCAGGAAATTCTTGAGGCTGTGAGTTTCTGCTTCCATCGTATTGTTTCGAGGTATGCATTGTGACGGAGAGACTCTGATGACAAAATGCAACGTCCTTCCCGCGAGATATACAATGATGTTTAATGCAAGACAAACTGAAAACCCCTTGGACGTAGATTTCAACATAAGCGATACAAGAGCAAGTGGTGTCCTGTACTTTCTCTGGCCTTGCGTTTTCGCGATACTCTTGATAAAAATTAGGTTGCAGTGTGCTTTCTTGTCAAGGTATCGGTTCATCGTGATCCGTTGAGAAATTACAAAAGACCCGCTTCTTCAGTCTTATTTGGGTTTTTTTCTTTCAAATCTCTTGTTCCTTCTAGTCCATGGCAGACAGGTCTGTAACACTTTTCGGTCAACCTGCTTGCAACCTGCTTTCTCGCTGGTATCTTCCTTGGCTTAATCTCTGACTCTGAAGATGGAGGCGATATATTCCTCCGAAAAGTCGGCTGGCTTTCAACGGACTATACGGCGTTATATCCCAGAAGACAGAACTTTTCAGACGGAATGAAATTTGACCTTTAATGTTGTATGTCTTTCTGCGATTAGAATTAAATAAAAAATTAAAGCTGAAATTTGATTGCCAATTTTTATGATTATAAACTACGGCTCGTCGTGTTCACAATCCAGTCGTAACATCATAATATTCAGCACCGTAAAAATACAAGATATATATCAAGAACCTGATCTATAAAAGAATTAATCATGAAAATGACAGATGGCGACAGAGGTTTCTATCGGCAGATCCATCTACCGGAAGAATTATTACTACCTCCCACAACCGCATGCAGGGATCTATCGACGCACTGTGTTACAGTCTGAAGCGGCGTCATTACAAATTTATTGTATAGATATAAATTTTCTGGTTAAAGATAAATGAGTAGTTGCTGGTCAACTTACGTACTGTGACGAATATGTTCACTGCTAGGCAACGACTCGCTAGCATGCGTTCCCGCTGCAACGAATATTAACAAAGACATTCCCGTGACAACGAGAAAATGACAGTTAACTGCTTAAGATCGTGGCCGCTTTTCGGTCCTCCCGAATTTGTAGAAGATAATTCATTCTGGAGAAATTCTTCTTTCGTCATTCGTCAACAGTGGACGACACTCGTAGTACAGTAAGGAATGAAGCGAGTCTGAGACGGCCATCGACTTTCAGCTGTTATAATTGAATGCAATTAAGAGCGGTTGTAATAGCAGTGTCAATAAATCCAAACAGCCAGTCCAGAACCCGTTGTTATTAGTCACACAAACCCCATATACGTGACAGTATATTCAAGGAAATTATGCAGCCATCACTCTTGTGCTTTCGTCTCTTCTTCTTCGTTTCCTTTGTCGTTCTCTCTTTCGATGCAAGGTTTGGGCCCATCTTGACTCTATAGGAAACGCATTTATCCGTTCAGTCTCTTATTCCTTTCGATCTATATTTGGTTGGTTAGTTAGTTATTGGAGACGGTGGGTTTCCCCATGCACTTAGACCTGTAGTGGTCCATTGTGCTTCCCTCTATGATATTCTACCAGTCTCTATACCCTACCGATAATGGTGCGTACCATCAGTCCCGCCGAGCAAGCGAGTTCGGCCTCGCTTAGCGGTGTCTATAATGCTTCCCCCATCTATCAGAGGCCTTAGAGACTATTGTTGGGCGGGAAACGTCCTGGAATTTGGCTCAGTGATCTCCTTTGGAGATATGAGGTTCTTTTACGTGCCGTAAAGCTACGACACGGGACCCATGGCTTAAAGTCCCTCCCGGAGGACTTGTTCCCTGAATTTTTCCGCCCTTAAAAATTCGACGACCTCCGCCGGGTATTTGAACCCGTGTACCACGAGTCATGAGGTGGGAACGTTACCTCTAGACTACNCCTGTGAGACCGAAACATGTACTTACTTACTTACTTACTTATGGAGCTGAACCCTTTACGAGGAGAAGCCAATTCTGCAGCTACTCAAGAATTTCCCAGCATTTTATGGAACCCGAAGGTTCATTTCCATATTCACAACAGCCCTCCACTGGTCCCTATCCTGAGTCAGATCAATCCAATCCATACCATCCCATCCTATCTCTCTAAGATCCATTTTAATACTACCCACCTACGCCTTGGTCTTCCCAGTTGTCTCCTTCCTTCTGGCTTTCCCACCAATATCCTATATGCATTCCTCGTCTCCCCCATTCGTGCTACATGTCCTGTCCACCTCATTCTCTTTGACTTGATCAATCTAATTATACTTGGAGAAGAGTACAGGAGAAACATGCAGCAGGAATTAAATATTCAATTGTAAAATATTGATTGATTATAAATCACTTTGTTGTGGCGACGGCTAACCTATTCAGTTCAGTTGTTCAGTATTGAGGGGGTGGGCTTCCCCATGCACTGCGACTAGTCTATTGTACGTCCCCGTTTTTAATTTCTACTGTCTCCATACCCTACCCGTACTGGTGCTCGCTATCAGCCCCTTTCTGCCAGCGAGGTTTCGATCCTCTACTGTCAGTGGTATCTGATAATTAGTCCCTTTCTGTCAGCGAGGTCGGCCCTCCTCTGGCAGCGGTACCTAATACTTCCCCATCTACCGGAGGCATTTGAAACTACTTTGGCGGGAAACTTTTTGCCTAATTTAGCTTAGAGGTCTCCTAGAGACTTGAGGTTCTTTTACGTGCCGTAAATCTACGACACGGGACCCACGGCTTAAAGTCCCTCCCGCCCTTAAAAATTCCACAACCTCCGCCGGGTTTGAACCCGCGTACCTTGAGTCATGAGGTGGTAACGTTACCCCTAGACTACGGAGGCCGCTGACGGCTATACTAAGCTCTTGTATCTTGACTGCAGTACAGATATCCCATTTTAACCTTGCTGATTTCACTAGCATAACATCAGGCCTACTGCGTGACCAATGTAAATATCCAACTTCCTCGTTATACAGTATCCCAAATTGCCTCCCGTTTGGTACACCATACAAATAATTTCCTGGTTACTCCAAGTCGGAAGCCTACCAATGCATCAACTCCATGTGTAAGCCTGTGAAAACAACGCTCGTATATTTTGATACAGAAGAGAAACCGACATTATTTCCTTTTTCATCTCCAAGAGATTATTAATAGATCCACGTAAGTTCTGGTTTGGAAGCTGAGTAACCATTTGGTTTGGTTTTCAGAGCGTGAACTTACCTAACCACGCATGATGCAACTTTATACACCGGCCTCCAACCAGATTGTTATACAAACTTTCCATAATGTATGTGACTTTCTAAGTGGCTGTGTTCCGCTTCTGAAAGAACAGCAGACCAAGTACCACAAGCAGTATTTTCGGCTAAAGATTTCAGCTGAATTTCTTTCAAGCTTATCGAAATCAGTAGAAGAAGCGTGGTTATTAGCACGAAGCAGCTTGGCGTGACCACGCGGCGGAGAAATCGTGCATCACCATCCGTTCGCCTGCTTGTTGCATCTCCGAAGCTCTTGCGACTGGTTTCGATGAAATCTGGTACCGAAGATAAACCTAGAACAGTCCGTGCAGCGAAGCGTGGTCTGTTCGTTACCTTACAGGGTTAGTACTCAAATGGCTCTGGGTTAGATCCCGGCTGTCGTCACCAGTATCATTTGATTAACTAATTTAACAGAGTTGAGTCCTTCTTAAGAAGCCACCGCACGCTCGCACGCTCAGCTACTCAAGAATTTCCCAGCATTTTATGGAACACAAAAGTTCATTACCGTGTTCACCAGAGCTCTTCAGTGTTTCCTGGCCTGAGCCAGATTAATTTAGCCCATACCACCTGATCCTGTTTCTGTAAAATGTATTTTAATATTGTCCTCTCACGTCTAGGCCTTCCCGATAATCTTTTTCCTTCTGGTTTTCCGAACAAAATCCGCTTCTCCCCCTTGCGTCCCGCTTGCTCTGTCCATCTCATCCTCGAAGTAAATATTATATCTGAGTCCTGAAATATTGTGTATATCAAATATACACAAAAATGTAATATACTTAACACAATTATGTTGTAAGTATGCTGTAACCCGAAAGATTATATGGATAATTTAATTTTGGTACGTACAGATCCCTGTTTCAGGTGAATCCCAGGGACCGGGGTAGCTCAATCGGTGAGATATACGGACGAGGCTGTGAACTGGACAATCGGAGAAACGGGTTCGAATTCCGGAAAGATCAAGAAATATTTCTCTTTTCCGTAGCATCTGCATCGGCCCACCAAGCCTCCTACCCATTGAATACGAGACTTGCTCCTGGGGTAAAGCGAGGCGTAAAACTGACCACTCATCTCTATCTAAATTAAGAATACGTGGAGTTTTAAATCCACTCCTGTCGCCACCTTCATGGAGTAGTGCGTTAAGCAGAGGGGCTATTTTATCTTTCTGTTTTAACGAAACAGAAATGAAACTTCGTCATGTTTTAAAGGCTATTCTTTCAGTAAAGGCAATGCAGAACGTAAGATATGGATGCAATTAAGATATATAACTTTTACCGGAAACGTTTTTCAGTTTGAAAAAGTTTTAACGAAATACGGAACAGCACAGTTCCTTAACTGTGAAGTGTCACAGTTTTTGTAACAGAAAATATGTAAACGCAATAAATTGAAACTTGGCGAATGACGTTTGTAAAGTAACAAAGACTTTACGCGTTAATGACTAGACACGGGGTTTGGATTGATAATTGGAATTACTGAACACTTACAAATTGTAGCTACACATAATTATAACGCTGCCCCTAATTCACGGACTCGGTCTCTCACTGCAGTACAGACGAATTTTTCTTAGTTCGTCTTCATTAGCCGTCACCATGTTACGGCTCTCAACAATATACATTCCTCAGCTTACCTAGCGGCTGTCTCGAAACTAGCCCATGGCCGAATCTAACTCATTAAGGTGACTGATTATATTCGGTCGGTTAAATTGCTGTTGGCATTCGCCAGCACAGTTATTCCAGGCTTCAGTCTCCTTGAGATCCATGACCAGGATTTTTGTTCTCTCCTAGACATGAGCGTGTTTCAGAATGAGGTCTCTTCGACGAAGGAGAGGTCGGTCTTTCTATGTAGGAGCCACGTTTGTTGCGCCGTAGTTTCAGCACGAGTATATCCGCGCTGTCACGGCGTCCAGGTCACTGTGGATTGTATGCACACTTTGTCACTGCACTAAGTAACATTTATACAAACTATACAGAGGTTTCCTGTAAATGCAGTTAATCAGCTGAACGGTGGTAGCCCTGACCGCCGCCAGGTCTAAGCCTCTTTTACTTCCTGTGAATGGCTTCTCCTTGGCCAGTACCACGTACAATTAGATTTACATGGTTTAGGATTACTACTGCCTGAATCCTGCATAATTTAGACATACACACGTAAGGAATTTTGAAATCTAGGCGCAATTCGCGGACTGGTGTGCACGTGTCGAGATTTCCAATAGCGCGAGTTCTCTGTTCTTCAGGCGCTGTCATTTCAAGAGGTGAGCGTCCGCCTCATACTCCTAGGTGGGTCATGTATAAGTCATAACTGACCTAATCAGAGCTTTGTAAAGCGTACGTTTAAATTTGTACTTAAACGCCCACTTCTGAGTAGAGAATAGGTTCTCGTGTGCGTGCGCAAGGCCTTGGCTACAGGCCTTTCGATGTGGTGTATCCATGTCATCCTCCTGTCGAAAGTGACACCAAGATACGTTGCGTTATTTACAAAGGAAATGTCTCATCCATTTAGTCGTAGTACGTCGTCAGGGACTATACGTCTCCTGGAGAAATTGACCGTATTAGTTTCTCTTCATAGATCTTTATGTGCCAGCGCTCATACCACGAATTCACTGCAGTGAGGCCGCGCTGCAGTTTGCAGGCAACAAGAGGTTCGTGTTTCTCTGTCATGTATATAAAGGTATGATCCGCGAAGGAGCAAGATGAGTTCCAGGTGCTGTGGGGCCATGTAGAGACGGTATAATATTGGGGCAAAGTCGGAACATTCAAGCACTCCTGCCGCCATTTTTCTTGGCGAAGAAAATTCGTATTCTGCCAAGACTTTTCTTTTAGTGAGAATAGAAGCAGTTAGCTTATTGAGACTTGTCGAGAATTCTAGTTATGACAATTTATGTAGTGGGTCAGAGTGCCATATTTTGTCGAAAGGTTTATCAATATCCAAGAACACAGCAACCGTCGACATATTATTGCTGAAATTTAGGGTGGCGTGATCCGCGAGCCTTGTACATTGAAATGTCATACTGTGATCTTCTCGAAAGCTTAACTGACTTCCATTTAGTAGGTTTCTTTCATCGCTGTATTTTTGGATTTTTCTTCAATTCAACTTCTCAAATAGTTTACCCGCTTTGGGCAAGACGCTTATCGACCTAAGTTCTGGGGAAATTTTGGATCTTTGCCGGGTTTCAACAGATTTATGATATTTGCTTCCTTCCAAGTTGCCTACAAGTAACCAAGCTGAAGGCAATGATTGAATAAATGTGTTAGATGCACGAGGTCTTCTTGGAAGATGCCGGAGACATTCATTTGGAGTGCCATCAAAACCACATGCCTTTTCAAGGATTGTGTTTCTTTTGAGACGTCACAGGGTTGGAAATTAACAGGGGTGTCTGCATCGATGGCAGCCAGCAGGGCTTCCAAACAGGGTGCTTTGCATTCAGGTCACCTGAAGGGACAGACTTATTTCTAGAACCTAACAGCTGTGTGGTGTCTGTGTCACTCCACAGGCTTTGCATAGATTTCTAAACAACAGCAATGAAGATTTGAGGTTTTCCAACATTATTCTGCTTGCACCTGTTCTCGCTGTCTCTTCGCTTGCGGATTTTCTTATTTTCCTTCTACCCTGAAGATGGAGGCGATACGTTCCTCCGAAACGTCGGTTAACACCACATGTACACGGTGCCACATCCCAGAAGCCTGCTTTCTTCAGCAGCAACTCTACACTACCCCTTTTGCTTTACTGAAAAGCGAGGCGGTAAGTCGGCGCATGCGTGAGGGATGCCGTTTTTAACTGCAGCGGCAGTTCCGCTGTGTGCCCGTCTTCCCTGTAAGTCCGACAGAATATCATAGTTTGGAATGTAGAAGCTCATATGAGGTTTCATGTGTGTCCTTGAGAATAGGGCCACGTCGAGTTTTAAGTCTTGCAACTGTTTTCTGGCCTCGGTAGGCCTGCGTCCCAATGCCATTAGCATTGAATGCTAATGATTTTCAGAGGTCTATGAACTGCTGTTGGCACCGTTCTTCAGCAGTCCATAAACACAGCTTTAGTTGTGACAGCAACCTTTTTCTTTTCCTGTCGCAGCTCTTGAGAGCTGTGTCATAATCTGCTGCATCATAGTGATGGCAAGGAACACGTTCTCCATTGAATTATTATTTACATTTTTTGTCCTGCACTGACTGACCTGAGATTTGATTGGTGTCCCGATGGGTATTTTTGTCTAAAGACTGTTGCTGTTTTTGTTGTGATGGTCGCTGCCGATGCTACTGGTCGGATCTGCGAAGATCGGCAGCGAATGGTCTATCGGGTGTTGTGTATTTCGGGAAGAACGTCCTCCCTGCTGACCCCGGTGTTGCCTGCAGGTTCGTTCTGCGCTGTAATTCCTGTTTTGCATGATTGCAGCCTCTGTAACTTGCCGGGTGTGGCGATTCCCCGTCTTGCAAGTCGCAATTGCAACAGGTTGGAACACTGAGTTCTGTCTCTCTGGGCTGCCTGCAGTGCACACAGATATGGCCAGAACGCTGACAATTATTAGCACTTTGTAAGCCCGTTTTGGGATCTGTAAGCTTCGACCTTTTTAACTATGTTACAAAGTTATAAAATGTTAATAATCAGCTTCGTCCGGTGTGACTGATAAAATGTTTTTTCTTTCTTTCTTTTTAATCTTTCATCCGTGGCATCTTTCGGTCTGAGAGACCATCTTCAGAAGGATATATCAATGCAGATCAAATTTTATATTCATTGCATTGTAATGATATTGTACGTAAAGTGAAAAAAAAAGTAAAGCTATCCCTGTAACAGGCCATGAAGGCCCGTAGGGTTGTGAGACGTTGAGGGTCCCACACTATCTAGACAGTCGGCTCAAAGATGGCGGTAAGGTTGTCAGCCTTACGCGTGTATTGATATTGACCAGTCACATTGCAATAGTTTGCGCTTGTATTGATATAGCCTTCTGAAGATGGTCTCAAAGACCGAAACATGTAAAGGATGAAAAATTAAAAAGGAAAAAAAAATATCAGTCACACTTAACGGAGTTGATTAGCCTTTTGTAATATTGCTAGTGTGACGGACCAGGATGAACCACTCAAATTTATGTTACAGAATATTGTCAATTTGAAGATTTTCTGATTCCATGTTAGCGTCACCAGGAAAAGGGGACGAAGGTGTGTGTGACACCTTCTGGAGTGGGACGTTTTTCAGTCATCTGTTTTACACTGATGAAGTCGTGAATCGTTTCCTGGTGGAGGGCCACAGTGATGTCCTGTGTGCAAGTATTGTCGGAGAAAAGCATGACAATGGATTTAACAGGTTTATCCGCCTGTGTAAAATGTAAAGAAGTGGAGATTCTTTTCAGTGAGGAATTTTTATATGTCGTTGTGGTCCACGATGCTTTTAGTTGTTATCCTGGTTCTGTTTGCAGTGTTCCGGAATAACTCATCGCGCACTACGCTTTTTAGCTCTCTCTGGAGACTAATTCAGTTGGCCTCCGATATTAATACGATCGGCGGTGGCTTTGCGTTGCTCGAAATCTCATTTTTTGCTGGTGTTTTAGTGGCGTTTCCTTCACTGCCCGGCTTCTCATTTTGCATACGTAAGCCCCTGAGTGGCCGAAAGAAGTTGTTCTTTGCCACCGGCCTAGGATTTGGTAACTCTTCTATTGTTGCATTGCCGCGGAAAAGTGTTTACCCAGCCGTTACCACGCGGCGGACAATTTATTCTGGGTCCATTATTCCATTATGAAATTTGTAAAACAAGAAAGAGCGCACTTAGAAAAAGCAGTATATGTTCTTCATTGAAATACAAATTTCGATTCTCTTGTTTACAAAAAGAATGTTTCATTTACAATGACATAAATGTATCCACGTATTTCAACCAAAATATTAATAAGATATTTTGATATTTATTACAAATTATGGGCAGGTAATGTGGTTTGCATGCCGGTCACGGTAGCCGAGCGGTCTAAAGCATGCACTGTCTTCGCTTGCTCGGAAGCCGGGATCGTGGGTTCGAATCCCACTCAGGGAATGGATGTTTGTGTGCGTTTTTCTGTGTTTGTCTACAGGTAGAGGCCTTGCGACGAGCTGATCACCCGCCCAAGGAGTCCTACCGAATGTGTAAGATCTAGAAAAACCGAAGTGAACGGAGAAGTTCATGGAGGTACCCCTAGGCCCACTGAGGCTGTAGTGCCAAGGAAAAAAAAATGTGGTTTGCATGGGAGAGAAGAGATAGATACAAAGTTTTGGTCGAAAAAATTAAAGGAAGGAAGCCAGTTGCAAGATCTAGGCATAGATTGGAGGATCTTGTGAAAACTGTGACAAAGGAATAGGTTGGAAATATGAAGAGTTGATTAATCTGGCTCAGGATAGGATGAGTGGCGTTATCCTTAACACGATAATGAGTCTTCGGGTTCTGTAAAACACTGGGAGATTCGCGACTGGCTGGGTAACTGTAAGCTTCTGAAAAAGCGTTTTGCTTCAAGGAATTAGATTTTATTCGCTGTCTCTTACTTTTATGTTTTGTGAACAGAAGGGGATATCGTTGCATGTGTGCATAGAATAAATTGTCCTCGTTATATTTGTGTCAGTGAGGAGTGAACGTGGCAACCACCCTGGACTCTCCGTCTGATGCACGCGCTGTCTTTGGTTGCTCAATCAGTGGGACATGGGCTCGAGTCCCACTTGAGGGAAGGATATACAGGAGGTGGACAAAATAATGGAAACACTGAGAAATTGAGGAATAAAATTTGTTTGTGTTGGCTACATTGAAAGATCTTCAGTTGGCAACACTGAATGCTATTATTAATTTATTTGATTACACTCTGTAGTGCATGTGACTGTGCATTAATGATTGTGTTGAGTGACGGTCCATGTGAAAGAATTGGGAAATGGGAGACTTGTCTGATTTTGAAAGAGGACAGATCGGTGCACATTTAGCTAGAGCATCTGTGACAAGAACTGGCACATTATTAGATGTACTGAGAGGAGCAGTTTCTAAGGTTGTCAGCATACACGAATCACGAGAAGACAACATCAGAGAAGAGGAACAGTGGGTGAAAATCAACAGTGATAGAAAGAGATCGTCGTACATTGAGAAGGACTGTTTTGAAAAATCACAGAACTACTGCATCACAGGTGACAGTAGAACTGAATATACATTTAGAGACCATTGTTTCCACAAAAACCGTCCGACGTGAGCTTCACAAATCCAACATCCACGGTACGGCTGCAATTAATAAACACCTACTTATTGAAAGTAATGCTCAGATCCGAAAACTATGGTGTAATGACCATAAAACCTGGGCATCAGACAACTGGAAATAGACACGTGATATGGTCAGATGAGCCGTCCTTCACGCTGTTCCCTACATCCGTCAGGAAGCGTTTACGTTTGGAGAGCACCCAAGGAAGCTTGCAATCCCGAATGCCTGGTTCCAGCAGTGAAACACAAGGGAAGGTTCTGTGATGGTTTGAGCAGCGATATCGTGGTACAGTATTCTGAAAATTAATAAATTCTTCTAACGAAAGGTACCACAGAGATATAAGAAAATGTTTATTTAAGATTAAAAATAAACGAGAGAAATAATAAGTAAATATCAAGAGATAGATATCAGTAGGGTGGAGTAAAGGTTCGGCCACACAGAGCGCTACGTACGCTATGTTCGCTATACGAACAGAAAAATATCTCCCTATATTGCCAATGTGACTGGCCACACAGACTTCCGTACGCTACGTACGCTATGTTCCCTATGTTAGCTGCGTCACAGAGTGTACACAGCATACGTAGCGAACATAGCGTAGCGCTCTGTGTGGCCGAACCTTGAGGGTATGTTACAGAGCATACAAGTAACGGTGGTGTGATCTACGCTCTTAGTTACACTGAGGACGACTGACAAGCCGAAACGTGTCTGCTAATGAAGTTAAATTCATCATGTTATATTTAAATTGTGCTATGGCATGGAAATGAATGTGGAGAAAACAAAAGTAATGAAAATTTCGAGATAACCAACCCCAGTCACAATAAAGATAGACCAAAAACAACTGGAGAATGTGAAATGTTTTAAATATTTGGGTAGCTTGTTAACAGATGATGGAAGGTGTACTAGTGAAATTAAATCCAGGATTGCCATGGCAAAAGCTGCATTTAGCAAGAAGAAGAATCTTTTTACCAGCAAATTGGGCTTAAATTTGAGGAAGAAACTAGTGAAATGCTACATTTGGAGAATAGCTCTGTATGGGGCTAAAACATGGACACTTAGGGCAGTAGATCAGAAACATCTGGAAAGTTTCGAAATGTGGCGTTGGAGAAGGATGGAGAAGATCAGTTGGACCGATTATGTGAGAAATGAAGAAGTGTTAATTAGAGTCAGTGAGCAGAGGAATATCCTACACGAAATAAGAAAACGGAAGGCTAATTGGATTGGTCATGTTTTACGCAGAAACTACTTTCTAAAAAAAGTAATTGAAGGGAAGATAGAGGGGCGGATAGAAGTGACAAGAAGACGTAAGAAGATGCTAGATGACCTTGGGGACAGAAGAGGATACTGTCATTTGTAGGAGAAAGCTCTAGATCGCATTAAGTGGAGGAATTGTTTTGGAAGAGACTGTGGACCTGTCGTCTGACAGATTACTGATGATGATGATGATATTTAAATTGCCAATTGTAGGAAGTAAACTTCCTAATACTGTTCGGTTCTTATGCAGGTAACACTAAATGTCAGTTAAATCCTCATCTTCGTGGTAAGGCAAAACAATTAAAGCTATGGCGGTAACAGGCCTTGGAGGCCCATAGGTTTGTGAGACGTCGAGGCTCCCACATTTTCTAGACAATCGGCTTACAGATGGCGGATGAATACTCACCCTCATTGTTTAATTTCCTCAATTCTTTAAATAGTTTATCTCACATAAATCCGGATATCTGTTTTTAGCACTGTATTAAAGAACTTCCCGTTCTTTCATGTTCTCCTTTCAGCGTATAAAATCAAGACCAACAGATACTAAGAAACCAAAAACATATCATCATCTGAAACAACGAACAATATTGTTTTCTGCGTAATTTTGTTGAAACATCTGCATGACAACAGTCCGTGGGAAAACGTGGCAACATTGTTCCTTGCTGTTTATCAGATGTTTCATTACACATTAGTGACCTTCTGGTAAAACATTTCACTATTTTTAGTGTGCCTCTTTGTTGTAGTGATGTTACCCAAAAGTACACTTGCAAGTAGACCTCTCCATCTCTGTTTTTCCTGTTGCTCCCCCTTTGGAGCCTAGGCATCCGTCAAACGCTTTGTTTCACTTCAGTTTCTTAATCCTAAGACAGTCGGTAGGTTACCTTGGACGGGGGATTAGCCCGTCGCAAGGTCGCTACCTGCACACAGAACAACACAAACACAGAGTAAACGCACACAGACATCCATGCCTTGAGTGTGATTCGAACCCACGATTCCAGCGTCCGAGCGAGCGAAAGCAGTTCATGCCGTAGCCCGTGGGGCCACTGCGATCGACGCATGCGCCCCTACTAGGCGACAATTCTAAAAGTGTAAAATCGCAATTAACACCTCGAGCTTCAGTAATTTTAACATCAGAACATTCAAGCGGGATATAGAAAGTGTTTGTTACGAATACTGTTCTTGCCTTTTGTGTTGAGTGTGTTGTAATGGATGTTACCTCAATGCAGTTAATTAGCAAAGAAGGCCGCGCTATAGCTCAAGCGGTTAGTCGCTGGCTTCCCACCACGGCGGTCCTGGTTCGATCCCGGGTCTGGTCAAGTGGGGTTTGTGGTGGACAAAGTGGCGCTGGGGCAGGTTTTCTCCGAGTACTTCGGTTTCCCCTGCCAATCTTCATTCCACCAATTGCTCCATAATCACCCTCACCTATCATCTGGGGAAGGTACAATAGGCCAGAATTGGCCGCAGTGCAAGGGACTTAGTCCCACCCCACCAATTTTTTTTTCTTTGTACTACAGCCCCAGTGGGCCTAGGCCTACCTCCATGAACTTCTCCGTTCACTTCGGTTTTTCTAGATCTTACACATTCGGTAGGACTCCTTGGGCGGGTGATCAGCTCGTCGCAAGACCTCTACCTACACACAAACACAGAACGACGCACACACACAAACTAAACATCCATGCCCTGAGTGGGATTCGAACCCACGATCCCGGTTTCCAAGCGAGCGAAGACAGTACATGCCTTAGACCGCTCGGCTACCGTGACCGGCCACCCCACCAAGTAATAACAAAAAATAATTAGCAAATACCGCTCTATGCAAGGTGTAATTTGTTCTGTGAGTCAGAGTTACTTGACGACTTGCGGTTTACCGCCAATCATTTTGTTGTGGCGACAAGTCCCTTGAGACTCACCACCAGCATTATTTTCAACTGAATACTTACTTTCATAATCCTTATGTAACATCCTCTCTGACGAAGGATAGGTGTTATAGTTTAAAATTGCTGCTGGTTCTCGCCAGCATAGTCATTCTCAGGTCCGACTCCCTCTGGACTCGTGATCATATTTTACTGTCTGAAATTTTAGACTCTCCCAACCTGGAGGACCAGGTCCCTGTATTTATATCCCCCAGGCACTGGGTTCCATATTCGTCGCCTCCTACGACTCGCAGGTCTACGGTGGAGGTATTCGAACCCGCCTCCACACGGGAGTAGGATGTGGATTGTTACAACGGTGGTTATGAAGAGTTCCATCTTCTGGGATATAAAGCCATGTAGTTATTTTGAAATGCAGCCGACGTTTCGGAGGCACATAACACCTTCCTTCACGATCGATGTATAGTATAAGGTGAGCAAGAAACCAGCCTGAAGCAGGTTGCAAGCAGAACGTCGGTTGACTTTCAGCGGCCCATACGGTCTAACATCCAAGAACATGGAACTCTTCTGCGCCGTGTTATATTTATCACAATAATCATCGTCATCATCATCATCATCGGACGAGAGAACTGGTGTGTTCAACATGGTTTGGCCGTTGGTTAGGGCACTACGCTACAAGCCGGAAGGTCACGGTTTCAAGTCCCGATGAGGTCATTGGATTTTTTTCAGTTGACCTAATCCTTCCAGCCGCACTATGGCCCTGGGGTCGACTCAGCCTCTAACAGGAATGAGTACCAGGAATTAAATAATTTTCCTTGGGAGTAAAGCGCGGGCGGCGCGTAAGGCTGACACCCTTACCGCCGTCTGTGATCCGATTGTCTAGAGAAAATGGATCCTCGACGTGGAATGGTGGGAAGTTCTTGAGTAGCTGCACAATTGGTGGCTTCTCTTGAAGGGCTCAGCTCCGTGAGTGAGCCACTACCGCTTCCTTCCGAATTCTTTCCAATTCATGGATTCATCGGTCGTCCTGTCATCCAAGACCATGCAGTAGCGATGCTGAAGGCGTCGTTAAATAACCAACGTAGAAGAACAATAAATTTGAGAAAGAGCATTGCACTTATCACAACAGCAGGGTCTTGAACCGCAGCTCAGGTCGTTAATCGCCGGTTTCCCACCATGACGACCCAGATTCGATTCATGGTCAAGTCATATGGGATTTGTGGTGGACAAAGTGACATTGGGTGGGGTTTTTCTCCGAGTACTTCATTTTCTCCTGCCAATTCTCATTCCAACAACTAATGCATATGCATTAATCTTCCTGTCACTGACGCTATATAGTGTATGACAGCGTCTTTAAGTAGGGGACAACAGTACAGGAAGGAAAGTGTCAAACAGCCTGTAGCCATACGTCCTCGCTGGATTACAGCTCACAGCCGTCATGTATATGGAGAAACCGACAGTCGGTCTGCTCTGTGCGCAGGTTAGACTACGCTACGTAGTGCTCATGCAGAGCTGCAACAACCGAGGCAAATTGGAAGTCTGAAGAGGTCACGCTTCATATTGTGGTGCGCGCCGAGATCTCGCGTCGAGGGTTTCCAAACGTTACTCCTAGACCGAGAAGAATCTCGGAAGCCACGTACAGGCATGCCAAGTAGCACTCCGAAAAACCAACCAACCCCCATGGAGCAGAAGCGAATAATTGCTCACTTTGTCAAGAAAATCTCCTTTTATGAAACTCAAAGATTCCTCGTCGTGTTCACAACAGTCCCCCAGTGATCTCTATACTGAGTCAGTCGAGTAGAATCCACATTTTACCCCATGTTTCTTTTAAAGACCCGATTAATTGTGTGCTATCTACACCTGGGTCTTCCAAATGATCTCTTTACTTCAGGTGTTCCGCTTGTATGAATTTATTGTTTCCTAGCCAAAACCAATGAGCAACGGATTTAGTTTTAAATACATACGAAATTGCGAATATGTTTTCTGTATTGTATATTTAACGAAGTCTACTCAGATATGTAGGCCCACACGTTATTCGAGTATATTGTGGGAGGAAGGTTGTAAATTATTAATTTGATACACAAGGAAACAGTTCTTGTGGTTCTTTTGCAGCATTTCCTTGTAGATGCTGATGATAACATTAAAGGCTTAAGTCAGAATAACCTTTCTTGAGGCCGAGAATCGAGCCTGGAACCTCCAAACTACGAAGTCAGAGTGGCAAACATTCAACCAAGACGTTCGACAACTTTCATACCAGTGATGAAATTCTTCCTTCCGTATCATAAAATGATGACCCCAATGATCCTACATATGAGAAAGAAATTTATTTTCCTAAGAAAGAAGTTGAAAATGTCCCATCCGAGTAACTGTAACTGAACAGCGCAGAACATTATGTAAACAGGTGTTAGTGTTTCAGTCTTTCAAGATATTCCTTGCTTTATTGGAATGCTAATGTTTCTTTACGAAGCAACAAAACCGTGCCATTGATCCCTGTTTTGTGTTAGTTCAGTCCAATTCATATTTCTTTGGACCATATTTTATGACGTATTTCAGTACTATCTGTCTGTCCCTCCATCCATCCATTCATCTATGGCTCTACAGTCCTTCTGTTGGACCTTGGCTGCTTTTTCAGTATCTTAATCCTATACACCGTTGGTAGGACTCCTTAGACGGGGGATAAGCCCGTCGCAAGGCAGCTGCNCCATGGCTCTACAGTCCTTCTGTTGGACCTTGGCCGCTTTTTCAGTATCTTAATCCTATACACCGTGGGTAGGACTCCTTAGACGGGGGATAAGCCCGTCGCAAGGCAGCTGCCTATAGGACAACACAAACAGAATAAACGCACACAGATATCCATTCCTTGAGTTAGATTCGAAGCCACGATCCCAGCGTTCGAGTGAGCAAAGACAGTTCAAGCCTAAGATTGCCACTGTGATTGGCATTTTCGTACTATACTCTGATTTAAATGTGGAGCTTCTGCAAGGTTGTCCCACCAAAATCTTGCACAGGCCTGTACGTTTTGTCCCCTATCTTGTATAATATGTATCAATGTCTTTTATGCCCTTTTTATTATGGTAGTGCTTAATTTTGATTTCGTCTTCACGGATGCAGAGTTATGTTAAATCCACGCGAAAGTTAAATTCTTTAATTCCAAGTAAAGTAACAGTATAACATGTTGGACACGAACTATGATGTTCCTGTTTATCGAGGTTATGAAAATAATCACTTTCTCTGTCGTTTCATATTTCTCAAGTGAAAACATTCTTCTTAGAATCCTCAAACATCCTCTTCTCTTAGAGTTAGCTACCAAGAATACCTCTATTACGTCTCCGATAATTCAGATCTAATTAAGTGCCTGTCTCTCGCCATTTTCAGAAGCTAGAAAATCGGCAGCATTTCTCTCTTTCTCTCTGCAGCTGTTACGGTATACGCTTAAGCACCTGTCGCTAAAGAGACGTGTTTGTTTCTGGCTCCGTGTCTCATCGTGAGTTGACGTTTTCTGCGAAATAGCGAATTGATATCTTTCAGTCACTCTGTTCTATTGGTTTTCCTTTTCGATCAACCGTGACACTATAGAAATAGCTGGAACCGTGACACAGTGGTGAAGTGTAGTTCTGTGGCCACAAGCCATACTGGTCAAATGTAGCACGGTGGCCAGGTAGCGGCCTTGCAATGGGCTGATCCCCCGTCCAAAAAGTCCTAACGACTATGTAAAAGATTAAGGAATTGAAAAGGCGGCCAAGGCCCAACAGAGGACTGTAGAGCTATAGAGAGATAGTTGTTAGCCGGCTGTGATGTAATGGAAGGTATTTTTAGATTTTCTGTATATCCCATTCCTGTTCCTGTCTCTGTGGTTACGTCACATCGTCCTTCGTCCAAGAGTATTCTCAGTCTTGAAAATGAATGAAGTCATAAATTGGCCATAATTAAGAAATTGGGACTCCTAGAAAAAGTTGTTAGTCAGCGAGGATATGCTCAAAATTTAGAATTTGAGGTTCTCACAGCGGTAGCTATGAAAAGTGCTGTTTTGTGACGCATAACGCCTACTAATCCGCTGAAAGTCAGCCCATATTTCAGAGGAACATATCTCCATATTATGGATTGAAAAGTAAGACAAGCATGCAACTAGCATGAAGCAGGCAGCAAACAGAGCTCAACAGTTTGTGCGAGGAAGTCAGAATTTTGGAAACATTAGCAGGTATACATACTATGACGTATAGATCCGTTGCTATGCGGTGACTCTGTAAACAATGACCGTTTCTGGGCAACGGCTCGGTAAACACGTTCCCGCTGCAACGAATACACACGCAGGAATAGAGTTACTGTTGGAAACGGGGTGTTTCTATGTCGTCCGTGCCGAGATGTTATAAACAAGGGATAAAGTCAGTTGTAGACAGTTCTGCGCGGAAGACTGTGAAGATAGGAGCTGAAGGCGTGAAGCTGAAGAATCTCCACTGTTAGAAACCGTTGCCAGGAAACGGCTGGTGAAAAGACAGCAGGCTGGAAAAGTTTTAGCGGGTGCTCTGATGATTTGTAAATTTGTGGAGATTAGCAATGACACTGTAATTGCTTGTCGTTCCGAGTCGTGTGTATAAGTGATCGATAAATCCAATATCCAATCCAAACGCCGCCTATAGTCACTTATACGCGTAACAATATATTATTCGGAGGGCTTGAGATAAAACATGCAGCAGCAAAAGTAAACAGAATTTACGTAAAACAGACGATGGATCTGCATAAGATTTGAGGCTTTCACGGCGGTGACTATGAAGAAAGCAGTCTTCTGGGATTTGGCACCGTGTATATGTGGTGTTAACCGACGTTTCGGAAGAACGTATCGCCTCCATCTTCAGGGTAGAAGAAAAAATATAAGAAATCTGCAAGCGAAGAGACGTGAGAACCCACACAGTCTGCTTTTACCGGTTCTCACGGTCTCTTCGCTTGCAGGTTTCTTATATTTTTTCTTCTACCCTGAAGATGGAGGCGATACGTTGCTCCGAAACGTCGGTTAATACCACATATACACGGTGCCAAATCCCAGAAGACTGCTTTCTTCAGACAGTGGATCTGTTAATATCTTGATTATGAATATTTTCCAGAAATTTCATGCAATAGGCACTGCGCCGACCTGGGTAATAGACAAATATGTAGATACGGCAGACAACAAATAATGGGAAGTCGCAACAAAGTTTTCCGTAACTTGGCCATCTACTGAATTTAGCCGTGTTTAAGTGCAACCTTAATTGGCCAACATAGGCAGGTTTCAGTGTGATGCCCACCAGTATATTGTGCAGTATCTCACAAATTCAAATGTACCACTATAATATGCGGTAATCCTCCCAAAAATTGATATCCACCATTTAAATATGCATTACACGTTACAGCTAAAATCCGCCGCTAGTCCAGGAAGTTAGATCTTACCGCTGGACCGTGCAGTTTCGCCAGTAACACCGGTCGGCTGGTTCCCTTGAGTCATCAGCCTACACTTCCTGGTCTTGCCCACTTGACATGCTTCGCCCACCGCGGCTCGCAGCATCCCTCCACCTACTGTCTTACTAACTCCAAAAAAAGAAGGTCTCGTTTCGTGCACGCAAATTGTCATGTTCCAGACAACCGACTTCCTACACATTACTACTCTCTACCGGAACTCTACAGTGCCAGTAACAGAGAAATATTTAGGGCAGGGTTCCCACACAACTTTGCATTTGCCAGTCATGCTTCTTCAAGAGACATGGCTTGTATCTCGTCAGTGTTCTAGGACGAAGTAACAGGACTCTGGAGAGAATTAATTTAGAGGACCCCGTGTGGAGGTGGGTTCGATTACTTCCACCATAAACCTGCGAGTCGTAGAAGGTGACGGAAAGGGAACCCAGTTCCTGGGGGTATAACTTGGTCACCCTGTTCCTGGGGGACATAAAGACAAGGTCCTGGCCCTCCAGGTTGGAGAGAGTCGAATCCGAGACAGTAAAATGTGGTCTTGATGTTCGCAGAACTCGGACCTGAGAATGACTGCGCTGGTGAGGGCCAGCAGCAGTTGTAACCTACAGACCCATCCTCTCGTCAAAGAGGATGTTACATGAGAACTATGAAAACAAGTATTCAGTTGGAAAAAATAGTGTTGGTCATGAGTCTGAAGGAGCCTTCCTCCAAGACGAAATAATTGGCGGTAAACCGCTAGTCGTAAAATAACTGACTAATTAAAACGAGCGCTGTGAGAGAACGAATGGTCTGACAGGATATTTTGTTGTTTTATATTGTGATTATTATTGAATTATTGTTGAATTTTTAGATGCGCTTCAGCCTCGATGACTGTGTGCTCCTGGATAACATTAAGAATGGAGCACTTTTTATGAGATAATGAAAATTATTTAAAAACAGACCAGTGTCAGGATGAAACATGGTCTAACACTTGATAGAAAGTTAAAGAGAAACGGCAATTCTATTAACAAACCTCAATATTTTTTTATTGCTAGTGGGGTGGGACTAAGTCCTTTGTACTGCGGCCACTTCTGGCCTATTGTACCAGCCCCAGATGATAGGTGAGGGTGATTGTGGAGCAATTGGTGGAATGAAGGTTGGCGGGGGAAACCGAAGTACTCGGAGAAAACCTGCCCTAGCACCACTTTGTCCACCACAAATCCCACTTGACCAGACCCGGGATCGAACTCGGGCCTCCGCGGTTGGAAACCAGCGACTAACCGCTTGAGCTCAATAAACCTCAATAAAACATGCTTCTTATAGGCCAGTAAAATGTTGCTGAATTGGTGCTGTGGGTAAGAATACCTCTATGTTCTCCGGATTAATTCGAGGACAGTGAAATGAGAGGGTCGCGTGACATTTTTTTTTCCTTGGCACTACAGCCCCAGTGGGCCTAGGCCTACCTCCATGGACTTATCCGTTCACTTCGGGTTTTCTAGATCTTACACATTCTGTAGGACTCCTTGGGCGGGTGATCAGCTCGTCGCAAGGCCTCTACCTGTACACAAACACAGAAAAACGCACACACACAAACTAAACATCCATGCCCTGAGTGGGATTCGAACCCACGATCCCGGTTGTGAAGCGAGCGAAGACAGTGCATGCCTTAGACCGCTCGGCTACCGTGANGAAAAAATAGTGTTGGTCATGAGTCTGAAGGAGCCTTCCTCCAAGACGAAATAATTGGCGGTAAACCGCTAGTCGTAAAATAACTGACTAATTAAAACGAGCGCTGTGAGAGAACGAATGGTCTGACAGGATATTTTGTTGTTTTATATTGTGATTATTATTGAATTATTGTTGAATTTTTAGATGCGCTTCAGCCTCGATGACTGTGTGCTCCTGGATAACATTAAGAATGGAGCACTTTTTATGAGATAATGAAAATTATTTAAAAACAGACCAGTGTCAGGATGAAACATGGTCTAACACTTGATAGAAAGTTAAAGAGAAACGGCAATTCTATTAACAAACCTCAATATTTTTTTATTGCTAGTGGGGTGGGACTAAGTCCTTTGTACTGCGGCCACTTCTGGCCTATTGTACCAGCCCCAGATGATAGGTGAGGGTGATTGTGGAGCAATTGGTGGAATGAAGGTTGGCGGGGGAAACCGAAGTACTCGGAGAAAACCTGCCCTAGCACCACTTTGTCCACCACAAATCCCACTTGACCAGACCCGGGATCGAACTCGGGCCTCCGCGGTTGGAAACCAGCGACTAACCGCTTGAGCTCAATAAACCTCAATAAAACATGCTTCTTATAGGCCAGTAAAATGTTGCTGAATTGGTGCTGTGGGTAAGAATACCTCTATGTTCTCCGGATTAATTCGAGGACAGTGAAATGAGAGGGTCGCGTGACATTTTTTTTTCCTTGGCACTACAGCCCCAGTGGGCCTAGGCCTACCTCCATGGACTTATCCGTTCACTTCGGGTTTTCTAGATCTTACACATTCTGTAGGACTCCTTGGGCGGGTGATCAGCTCGTCGCAAGGCCTCTACCTGTACACAAACACAGAAAAACGCACACACACAAACTAAACATCCATGCCCTGAGTGGGATTCGAACCCACGATCCCGGTTGTGAAGCGAGCGAAGACAGTGCATGCCTTAGACCGCTCGGCTACCGTGACCGGCCACGTGACATGTTAAAGACATGGAAAGGGCCGGGATAGCTCAGTCGGTACAGCGACAGGCTATGGGCTGGTCAGCCGGAGTTCGATTCCCCCGCAGTGTCAAGAGATTTTTCTCTACATCGTCCAGACGGACTCTGCCTCTCCCCCCCCCCAGCATCTTTGCCAATGGTTACCAGGGATTCTTTCCTCAAGATGAAAGCGGCAGATGCTTGAAGCTGACCTCTTCCATGTAGTGGTCAAGAATGTTGGATCTTTGACTACACTCCCCTATACTTCTCGATGACATAATGCTTAATTAATGAAGCACAGGAACAACTTCTTTTTCCTTGGCTCTACAGCCCCAGTGGCCCTAGGCCTACCTCCATGAACTCCGTTCACTTCGGTTTTTCTCGATCATACACATACGGTAGGACTCCTTGGGCGAGTGATCAGCTCGTCGCAAGGCCTCTACCTGTAGACAGACACAGAAAAACGCACACAAACATCCATGCCCTGAGTGGGATTCGAACCCACGATCCCGGCTTCCGAGCGAGCGAAGACAGTGCATGCCTTAGATCGCTCGGCTACCGTGACCGGCCAGAAACAACTTTACCTTTATTAAATTATCGGATTGGAAGATTCGGATTGGGTTCAGGTGGCTCGGGATACAGGCCTGTAGCAAGCTCTTGTGAATACGGTAATCGGTTTATGGGTTCCTTAGCAGCCGGGGTGAATGACTGTTAGCTTCACAAAAGGTTTTGACTCTGTGTAATGAGTCTGCAGGAAGCAACATTCTCTGTATGTTCAGATAACTCCACGGTGCATTGTCTTAAACACAGGATAGTTGTGCTGGATCTGAGGTTCTCACAGCCATGACAACGAAAAGTACTAGGCGTTTCTTATAGTCACCGGTACGTGATCCCCAAACCAAATATTTGTCCTTTATGGGAATTCCGCTCTATACAGCGTTCACAGATTCAAAAATTCCAAATCAGAAGAGCCAAGCCTTTCTGTTCCCACTCAGTTTGATACTTGTTTAGCATATTTTTTGTACCTTGAAGATGGGAGCAGCGCGTCCCTGCGAAACGTCCATGAACTTCTACTGGACTGCACTGCGTCGCATCCCAGGAAATAAAACGTTCTTCAGCAGATAGTTTTATCAGCTAATAAACATAAACATCACTCCTCGGCCATTTAAAAAACAAAAACTCTGTGGCTTGAGTGCGCAAGCGAACAATCCCGACCGAACCACCACCGCTTGTCGGCGAAGTTAGTGCCAACTTTAGCGGGTAGAGGGTGTCTCGACGAATCCCCACGGTACTCGGCCATTTAATCTCCTCGGAAAAGCCCCGGTACCCCAACAAATGGCTAGGATGTTGAGTGGGGCTCAGGAGCGGTCTGGACGCTGTGGAGGAGAGAAAAATCTCTGATTTTGCTGGAAATCTAACTCCGATTCGTTTGTCATTCACCCCATAGCTTCGTCATCATGCCGACTGACTTATCGAATTTCGTGTCAATTTTGTATCGTTCTTCTTGTTGGGCTGGGATGGAACTGAGTCCCTTGGTACTGCGGCTGCAGATGCGCCTACTGTACCTACTTCGGATGACAGATGAGAGACTGGAACATTAATGGATTGATTGGCAGGGGAAGACTCAAATATTTGAAGAGAAGCCCGCCATATTGTCTTTGTTTACCACAAATTAGTTTTAGTAACTTGGCATTATTGTAGTTGTTCTTACTAATTTTTTTCAAGTTACTGAGATTAGTATTTTCCACGAAGTTTCTTATCGCAATGCCAGCAGAAGGTATATCAGTTTACAAATAAAAGAGACACTGCGCAATACATCTTCCAGGTAGCTGTGTGTTGAAGATCTAGTTGACAAGTCAAAAATTCATGTTCCACATGTTACTTCTGTGTAGTAAAAACTTTCACTTTCACTTTCCTACCTTGAATATGCTTCGTATTTTTAACGTTTTCAGAAATCCATTAGGGGAATATGCACGTACCCATATTTTGTGGGTGATCTCTCTTGCATGTAGCCAATTTATGGCCCGAGTTTTCCTTCTCATATACTTCCCAGTAAAATTCATCCCCGTATTGAACTAATTAAGCACTTCGCCATGGTGACGTATGTGGGAGTGGACGTACAGATCACGTATTCTTGACCTCGGTAGTAGTTGAAGGTGAGTGGCCAGCTTCACGCCCCTACAACTTTACCACTTGGAAATGTAGTACCCAGTGGAGTGGAGGCTGGTTGGGCCCCAGAACCGGTCTCGGCTACATGAAGAGGAAAATATCTTGCCCCTACCGGCGCTCGAACTCTGACCCCTCACTATACTGACTGCGCTATCCTGGCTCCATATAATGCAGTAAAAATAGTGTATAAAACGGATAGGAAATGTGTAACGTAAATGTTTCTGCTTAGAGTTGATTCCAAGTAGTCATGGAAAGTTCGAATTGTGAGGTTGTGGTGTCATCTTTTGTTCAGATCATGAACTGCGATGAAATTAATTAATGGATGACCATGACTTTGCTCCCATGGCAACCTCAGTGGAGTATGTGACAGGAGGTATTGTCAAGAAAGGCATTTGGATCTTCTTGTAAAAGGTTAATTACCCTATTTTAACCAAATTGAATTATGTCAGCAGATTTTAATAAAACTCCCAAATTTAAACTGTCATGAAAATCCATCCAGTGGGAGCCGTTGTTTCATACGGATGGACTTACAGACATTCACAGTCTGCTTAGGCGCCTAAAAGCGAAATATGAAAGTTTTACAGCCGGTCCTTTCACCCACTTTACACACTTATCCTCTACATATGGAGGCAGCATATACCTCCGAAACGTCGGGGAGATCGCTCACAGTCACACGGTATAACAACCCAAAAACGCAATTAACACCGATAGAACGTACTGGTCATTGCTTTAGACGTGACCGTTTTCAGGAGACTGCGTAGTGGATTTTGTCCACTCCACTAACGGAATTAAGGATTGTAGGGTGTGTACGGTGAGATGGGCAGGGCAGGTAGCACGAATGGGGGAGACGATGAATTCATATAGGATATTGGTGGGAAAGCCAGAAGGAAAGAGACCACTGGGAAGACCAAGGCGTATGTGGGTGGACAATATTAAAATGGATCTTATAGAGATAGGATGGGATGATATGGATTGGATTGAGCTGGATCAGGATAGGGACCAGTGGAGGGCTCTTATGAACTCGGTAATGAACCTTCGGGTTCCATAAAATGCTGGGATATGCTTGAGTAGCTGCGGATTTGGCTTCTCCTCGAGAAGGACTCAGCTCCATAAGTAAGTAAGTAAGTAAGTAAGTAAGGGTGTGTACGGGTTATAACAGGGACTTAGTTAACAATCCGTCGCCCTTCCGCCTGCCCACAGTACAGCAACAACCACTGCAGTGCTTCTGTTTAACGCACTTCCTCCCGGGTAAGAAAAACATTGCCTTTTGTAGGAATCACAGGATTGTCTGCGGACCACGGGTTACTTAACATCGTATCCGTACCTCACGCGTTGTTATGAAACGTCATTAACATTAAATGCAAACAGAAACCCGTGTTGTTGGTTGTATTATGGCGACTTAAACGAACAGGAAATACACCACTGCGTTTCTCTGCACCGAGCGTGTGTTACTGTTTACACGAGTGTTGCACAGAGCCCTACATAGAATCACACGCGACCGTTGTCATTAAGACATATTGTGTTACGTGTCCTAAATACCCCCCCGCTCAACCTACCTCGGAACTGTTTACGCTCCGGTGTTCATCTTGGATGTGCAAGGCGATGCCGCAAGCAGAGCGCGTCCTGCTCAACAAACAGTCTCGTAATAATTATCATCAGATGAGCTGGTCCATTGTATTGTCACACCCCACCTGCAGCTCTTGTGACGTGGTAGACAGGCAGCACATGTGGGACGCAAAGGCATGATCAACGTCGATTCATTTATTACGAAATGCGAGACATATTACAGTGAAGCTGTGGCGTTCCTGCCTCATGTTTGGGAGCTTCCGGGTTGATATCCCAGCCTGGAGACCAGTTGTTCGCTGAGGAGTTCCTTGCGGTTCTACTTCCTAACACTAATATCGGGGTAACAGGGACCAGTGGCGAGCTCTTGTGAACACGGTGATGAACCTTCTGGTTCGGTAGTATGTTGGGACGTTCTTGTAGTAGCTGAGACTGGAGGCTTCTGAAGAAGGACTCATCTCCGTGGAGTCAGGCCACGGCAACTTACTTGCGCTAGTCTTTTATTTACTCATAGTAGGTGCCCGGTTCAATTGTCAGAAGGATACCGGCTATCTTAACTATCTTGTGTGTTGTGTGATTTTCCACATTCTTTGCGGGGTAAAATCCGGGATGGTACCTCGTTCAAGGCCACCACCGCTTAGTTAAACGTCCTCTACAATTCAATTTATCGTCATACCATCCGAACCCATACAGCGTGTCCCAGCAGGAAGAGCCAGTATTCTGGGAGGTCATAGTAGCGTTCATTCTAAGCAAAATAGTATACTTGTACATGTATATGTGTCCTATTCCGAACGGTTTCCGAGGCAGAGATATTTCACTGTACAGTTCCAGAATTGTTGATAAGAAAGATATATTACGTAATGATTCTGATACCGGTATGTATTGTTCAAACGACAAAATCGGTACAATTACGTAGTTCAATTCATTTTCTAAAATTTCATCGTCAACATCAATGCACTATGAAACTCGTGTGGGGACAGATATCGGCATATTCGGTATTTGAGAAGTTGTGCGGCATTTTTCATAGCACTCCTATATTGTCACTATCAACAGTCACAACGGCCAACTGACTTTTCACGCAGATTCACATGGGGAGGGAAGGACAGTATCGGGCGCCAAATCCGAACTACTGTACAGTGAAATGGCTCTCTCTCTCGGAAATCGTTCGGAATATGATGCATGTAGATATATACTTTTTCTTGCGTAAAATAACCGACACTACGACCTCCCAGACTTTTGCTCCTGGTGCATTCTGTGTATTCTCGATATTGAAAGTGCCCTTAGATAAGTTACTAAGCAGGCTATTCCTTACACAGCCTCTCCATTTCACTGTTCCGGAAATGCAGGTATCCTGAATGAGGGTTTCGTGGTTTTCCGGAAGAACGCCGACCGTATAGTGTCTTGTTTAGATCACAGACGCTTTCCTCAACATCATTTATAATCGAAACTGTTGAGACCGTTGTTCATGGAACCAAGGATAAATAAGATTGTCTTTTGGGTTGTGACACGGTGTAGTCTGGTAGATGTTTATCGACATTTGGAAGGAATATTCTGCATTCATCTTCAGGATGAAAGCGAGCTGAGTATGGAGTGTAGTACGGAGAGAGCCAGTCAGGATAGGTGCCCTGATAGAAATAGTCTGACTAAGGAAAATGGGAAAGTCTCATATAGATTTTCATGAAAATTGCATCAGTTTGTTCAAAGATTAAAAAGGGGACATACACCCTGTAACACAGATAACGTGGACAATTTAAAAGCGTGGTCTTTCCATAAGAAAGGAAAGTAGGTTAAAGTAATGCTTTTGCGCTTTGACTAGTTCCAGAGTCGAAACATTAGTTGGAAGATGATACAGCCACCAGAAGCACTTCATGGAGGAGTACATTACAGAAGGTCATATCTTGGGGTGAATCCTGAGGCAGAGCACGCTTGCCGTAACAGATGTACGGGTAACGAGTGTCAAGTCACTAAGTTGCCAGTGCGCATATCAGAAATCCAGATCGCCATTGCCGCTAGTTCTTGCAGACTTCTCTGTTAATACCGCCAATAAGAACCTCAGATGCGAAAGCTAGAAATGTGATGTCGAGTGCCGAAAACTTTGTCGTAGCCTTTACGCACAGCTCCATGAAAATTTTGGCTTATGGGTAAAAAGTGAAAGGCAAAAGGTAAGGTAAAACTATCCCTGTAACAGATAAAGGAGAACCATAGGGTTTTGAGGGATCGTGGCTTCAACATTTTCTAGAAAATATGCTCATAGATGGCGGTGAGGTTGTCAGCCTTACGCGCCGGAAGCCCTTTACCCTCAGGAAGATTCCTGGTACTCATTTCTGTTAGAGGCTGAGTCGACCGCAAGGCCATAGTGCAGCTGGAAGGATTAGATACATTGAAAAAAAATCAACCCCATCGGGATTCGATCCCGCGGCCTTCCGGCTTGTAGCATAGTGCCTCAATCTACCGCAGTATTGAGAAATTTCAAAGAAAATTAAAAATTTTGTGGCTTAAATGTAATTTTCACAAATTTAATTAGGAATTAGAAATTAGAACACATTCATCTTCATATTTGTTCTTGAGGACCACAAAATAGGCGACTTCGAAGCGGACATGTCGCGAATACAACTCACAAGCGTTAGAGTCGGGTCATCGTGCTCGGGTGTCGTGCTCTTCAGGAGTGAATAACGAATTTGAAAAGATATGGTAGGAAACATTCGTGCCCTAATTAGAGAAACTACTCTCGCATTTACCGAGCGAGACTGAGAGAAATCACTAGCACGTATGTGACTATAGTCTGTGCTTCAGCCAAGGATCGAAGTATCGCCGCTTGAGCCAGCTTACTCGGATTTTGTACTCTTAAATTGAACCTCGTGCAAGTAAAAACTTTTGTTCACTGCTCTTTTGAAGTAGGACTATGTGTTAATCAAATTATCTTTCTTAACAACTGGCTTGAAGTTGGAGACAAGTATCTGTAACACAAAATGTCTGACGTCAAAGAACCCAAATGCTCTTTACGTAAATTCTAACAGAAACTCGCCCACAGACTTCCTTCCCTTCCCTTGTATGCTGGTCGGCACAGAGCATCAAGGTCACCTAACAGAATCCCTTTAATCAGCGTCTCTAATTTTACATTGCTCTACACACACACACACACACACAACTTTTTCTTGTTTGCTTCTGTGGCAAAGCTACACACACCCATGCATGATGTAAATGTCAAAGGGTATTTCCCTTATTGACGCATTTTACTGTGTTTGATGTAGAGCAGTTAACTGCCGCTATCTAGTTCCTTCCTCAGGGTACATAAACTCATAAAAGTTACTTTATCAAACAGGTAGTTACGTTCGTCTGAACTGAAAGCTATTTGTGTCGACAGAAACTTAACGTTCAGCCCTATAAACTGGTGTTTCTAAGTCTTGCAGCTGAGGAAGATATCACTTATCTGCGTCTTAGTGTCAGATTATTATGTTTGTATGAGTATATGTGATAATTTATTATGGCTTTCCTTCTCAGTTCTCCTTTGACTAGTGACTTTTAAACAAAGAATTCCTTAAGGATGTATAGGAGATACAATCTTAAACAAAGTAGCTTCAATTACGATTTAACGAATGTCTACACTTTGTCATAAATAAAGTCAGAAGCTATGTAAGTAATGAGTCTTGAGTTTTAATGTGGGTATATTTTTTATTTTATCATTTTTTTGCTACATCTGTCATTTATATCCGTCATCATAGTAAAGCTTTCGAGAGACAATATTCTCTGAATCGAACCTGAAAAAAAATTGTTGAATTTAAATTAAATAATTTGTATACAAAGTAGTAAATCACGTTTTAATATAAATAAAATGGTCGTTATTTATAAGATTTATGACATCTGTAAATTCAGTTTTATTTATTTCGATTATTGAAAAGCTCTTTGAGAAGAATTAAAATTGGCAACCTTGTAGTTTTCCATAAATTTCCTGCTTTGCGCAGTTCAGTTGTCCCACATGAGCGGACCAACGCCGCAACTGAAGTTTTTTTTTCTAGTGTTAGTGGGGTGGGACTAAGCCCCTTGTACTGCGGCCACTTCTGGCCTATTGTACCAGCCCCAGATGATAGGTGAGGGTGAATGTGGAGCAACTGGTGGAATGAAGATTGGCAGGGGAAACCGAAGTACTCGGAGAAAACCTGCCCCAGCGCCACTTTGTCCACCACAAATCCCACTTGACTAGAACCGGCATCGAACCCGGGCCGCCGCGGTGGGAAGCCGGCGACTAACCGCTTTAGCTGTGACGAGGCCAACTGAAGCTTTAGTTGACGCGTTGTACAGTTGTAGGTTAATTGTAGCTACATTTCTCTTTGTTACATTGTGTATTTCACGAATTACGATGCCAAAACCAAAGTACAACACGTATCGTTGGAAAGGAAGAGTAGTGACTAAAAATACATATGAGAAATGACTCGCTGCTTTGTAACCGTTTCCAGCGTTGCCGCACTTCTACAGTGAATCCCAGGGCCATAGAGCGGCCGGAATATTCCATTGAACTAATCGGGAATCGAACCCGCGACCTTCCGGCTTGTAGCATAGTGCCTCAGCCACCTGCGCTACCGCGTGTCCCCGGCCTCTGCTTAGTACGTATGCAAATTGCAAATCGCAGCGCTGTAATGTTGGACAATGTGCAGGAACGAGAAAGTGTATCACGACGGTGTGTCGCAGATTCCGAATTTCTGTAATAAATATGCCAACAGTCGTGAAACATGTAGTTCCAAATGAAAGTGTAGCATTGCATCATATTTCTATATTCTCGTCTGTTGTTGCGAAATGTGCACTCACCAGGGATAATTCGCCGTGATTCAGCGGCAACTTCTCTAACACTTCAGCATGGCGAAGTAGGCTAATCATAATTCTGCAGGCGTTATTGTAATATCTGTTCCCCTGACGTCCCAAATGGTGTCTGATTTACAGCAGCGAGGTGGCTGATCATCCGAAACGCACTTGGGACAATACGAAACAGTCTCGTGCTTGCAGTTCCGAATGCATTATTCTGTGAGGAGTATTGCGACCGGGGTTCGATTTCCTGAAGAAGCAGAAATGTTTCTGTTCGCCTCCATTTTCTGGCGTGTTCAGGGGCATATACAGCCATCTTGTTTTCTTATATTTTTGGTTCCTTTTTTTATTGTTTTCAGTTTGTGTCCCGCCCCTCCCCCACTTTCCTTATGAGATCACCTTGCTCTGTGACTATCTCTGTCTCTCTCTTTGTCTGTATACCCCCCCCCTGATTCTTTTTTGTTTTCTGTTGCTTAGCAGTGAACTATTTCGCCTTTCAGGCTTCATGTCACAGTATAATAACTCAAAAGGCACAATGAATATCTGTATTGAGACAGGTGCCGTTTTTTTTATTGCTAGTGGGGTGGGACTGAGTCCCTTGTACTGCAGCCACTTCTGGCCTATTGTACCAGCCTCAGATGATAGGTGAGGGTGATTGTGGAGCAATTGGTGGAATGAAGATTGGCAGGGACACCGAAGTACTCGGAGAAAACCTGCCCCAGCGCCACTTTGTTCACCACAAATCCCACTTGACCAGACCCGGAATCGAAACCGAGCCGCCGCGGTAAGAATCCAGCGACTAACCGCTTGAGCTATGGCGCTACAGGTGCTCTTACTTTTATACTTATGTCCGTGTAAAATTAAATCGGACCCGACCTAATTCGTGATTCTCTCCATACTTTTATACGCTTTTATATTTCAACAGATTTTCAGTTGCAGATATTTGTAACTGGTTTCTGTAATTACCTATCCCTGTAAGAGGCCATGAAGGGCCCATAGGGTTGTGAGACGTTGAGGGTCCCACACTATCTAGACAATCGGCTCAAAGATGGCGGTAAGGTTGTTAGCCTTACGCGCCGGCCGCGCTTTGCTCCTCAGGAAAATTATTTAATTATTTCCTGATCCTCATTTCTGTTAGAGGCTGAGTCGACCCCAGGGCCATAGTGCTGCCAGAAGGATTTGGCCAATTGAAAAAATCTAATGACCTCATTGGGACTTGAACCCGCGACCTTCTGGCTTGTAGCATAGTGCCTCATTATGGTCGAAACACGTAGTGTATAGTTAGAAATAAAAGAAACGTTTTAGATATAATTTTACGCATTTGGATGTTAAATAGAAACAAGATGCCATCTTATGAAATAAAAAATTAAAAGTAGACACTGCTGCCATCAGGATGGAATCTGTATGTTCCTTTTTACTGTTGGTTTCCCTACCAGACGAATACGAGATGTAGCAACCCAGAACAACGCAATACGAATATTCAGTGCCGTGACAACCTCAAATCTCACTTGTTTTGTTTCCATTTTTCCGATGCAGTTTTTCTCTTAACGTACACTATTTAATGTGTTTAAGTGAAGAAATATGAAGGGAAGGGAGAGTACCCAAGGGGCGTGGATAGAAAATTCCACTTACGAGAAGTAGGCCTTCATTAAAAAGCATATTTAAGTAAGGTGTGAGAGTGCATGTTAGATTGAACAGGCTCAGCACATAATTCAATGACGCACTGATACGAATAAAGTGATGAACGTGCTGGTTCCATAAATGCAGGAAACACCTTCACCAGGTAGTTAACAATAAACCTGCTGTAGTATGCTCTCAATTATATTGTAGTAGATTTGATCAACGCGTTGCCAGGCAACAGCTATGTAAACACAGTCCAAAACGCAAGAATAGATGCGGCTGTGTTTTCTGTGTCGTCCGCGCCGAGCAAAAGTAGGGATCAGTTGCTAGGTTACGCAACTGATCTTATAATAGAACTGTGTTTTCTTTCCGCGCCGAGCAAAAGTAGGGATCAGTTGCTAGGTTACGCAACTGATCTTATAATAGAACTGTGTTTTCTTTGTGATCCGTGCCGCGGCTATATAACGAGATTCCCAGAATAACCGAGGGCGTCGCCCGTATGGAGGTGGGGTCGAATACCTCCACCGTGACCCTGCAAGTTATAGGAGGCGACGGAAAGGAAGTTTCGAATCTGAGACAGTAATATATGGTCTCGAGTACCAAGGGACTGGGACCCGAAAAAGACTGCGCTGGCAAGGGTCGTCTTCTCGTCAGAGAGGGCGCCCCACAAAAAACAAGACTGTAAGTGTGAAACAGTAATAAATATCTGGTAACACCAAGACTTACTGACTGGCCGTCAGTTGCAATGTGAATTTGACTTAACCGAGGGAGTGACAGAATCAGTTTAAAGGCAGTTACGAGTCCGTCGTAAACTGGAAGAGCGAGTACAGAAGATTTTTTTTTAGTTCCGAAGTTCCAGAGTGATTGAAGACGAAGAAGTAAGAAGACTTCATAGTGATTTGAAGTGCTAGTTTCTGTGCTGAGATCCGTTGCCAGGAGACGACCAGTGAAGGCTGGGAATCCTAGTGCGTGTGTAACGTTGCACTGGAAGTATGTGCAAATCAGCCATAGCGCTGTATTAAGAGAACCGAACTTGAACCCGTTATTTTCGTCACGCGTACCACCCTACATGTGACAATATAATAAAAATGATTACATCTTTAATCCCCTTTTATGTCTTGACGGATAAGGCCCTGTGACATGTTCCCACTCAGAATTCATTTTGACATTATGAATCTTACAGGCAGTCGGTAGGACACCTTGGACAACACAGGACAACACAAACACAGGATAACCGCAGACATTCATACCTCGAGTGAGGTTCGAACCCACAATCCCAGTGTTTGAGCATGGGAAGATATTTTATGCCCTTACACCGCGCGGCCACTGTGTTCAGCAATCTTCAAACATATCGGGGCCTATTTCAGGTAACCCTAAGACAAAGCATGACAGCGGAAAGGACTTCAAATGCATGTTTTCTTAAGACTATAGCATCACAGTCGTGTGTTTGTATTCCTCATGCAACGTCTGAAAGTCTCTGCGTTCTTCTGTCGCGGCCCTCTGAGTGAAGAAATACAAGTCTGTATACTGATTGGACGAGTTTGGTATTCCCATCGCCACAGTTTTCACTAGTCTTCCTTGAATGTAAACAAGTGCAGAGACCAGATTCGCGTTCATTCGACGCTTTGTCACGTTAACATTTGACAGGGACACGAAATCTTTCCTTGCGTCTTCATTACCCATAATCCACTTCAACAGTAGAAGCAGATGTTCGGTTTAGTTTAGTGGAACCGTATCTTCCTTCCTAGCAGTCCCGTATTACGAGGTACGTAAAACATGATATTCCAACCTGAAAAAAGAACAATTATTTCTCAACATGACCTCCACGAACACCGATTACACTTGTCTCGTCGCTTTACCAGTGCTTCGAAACCCGCAGCATAGACGTCATTTGTCTGTTGTCTGAGCCACTTTCACATCTGTTCATAATCAGCGAAACATTTGCCACGTTTCTGAACTCAACTGTGAACCGCTTAAACGCTTCCAACCTTAAACAGTAAAAAATTATTTATGAATATCTTTTGCATTGAGCCCTTTTGCCCACAAAAAAGACGCACAAGAACGCTGCTCTTCTGTATTATACTCCTCAAACACGGTCACCATTTTGACTACTGAAACCATCCTTTGAACATACGCATGCGCATCTGCTACCTAGACTGTCATGGAGTTGTCCTATGCTGCTACGTATATAATCTATTACGACCATTACATCTGTTTTACTTTCATTTTTGTGCTATTTACTGACTCTCCCTAGTATTATGTACCCGTATGTGCGAGATGCTGGATAACTGTAACGCTGTAGATTTATAGTCGGTAAGTGCTCGGTTGAAATGGGCCGGGATACCTTCTGTCCTGACTGTCCTCCTGACTAATACCAGGATAATACGACGATTCGGTCACGATCGCTTTTTTCTTAACCTTTTTCCAAATTATCGTCATTCGGCATCATTTCACCCTCCGACTCTATATTGTCTGAGATGCTGATTATTATTATTATTGCTGTACAACGTTTTGTTGGGCCTTGGCCGCTTTTTCAGTTTCTTAATCCTATAGACACTCGGTAGGACTCCTTGGACGGAGGATCACCCCTTCACAAGACCGCTACCTACACACAGGATAACATAAACACAGAATAAACGCACACAGACATCCATGTCTTTAGTGGGATTGGAACCCACGATCCCAGTGTCCGAGCGAAGGAAGACAGTTCATGCCTCAGACCGCGCGGCCAATGTGATCGGCTCTGAGGTACTGATAGTGGAGTTATATAATCAGTAGGCCGCGCCATTGCTCAAGCTGGCTTCCCACCGCGGCGGCCAGGGTTCGAGCCCGGGTCTGGTCAAGTGGGATTTGTGGTGGACAGATTGGCGTTGGGCCGGGTTTTCTCCAAGTACTTCGGTTTCCCCTGTCAATTTTCATTCCACCAAATTATCCATCATCATAATCACTCTGGGAAGATATAATTGGCCAATCAGTGGCCGCCGTACCGAGTGGACCCAGTTGGACTCCACCCCCCACTAAGCAATTATGTAATCAGTAAGTAATATCGCGAAGGGCCACTGTATGAATTTTGACAGCCGTGAAAACCAGAAATCCTGTATGGTGGAAGGTACTCAGTAGGGACTCATTACAAAAGTATAAGCGGTTTTAATCGGAAAGCTTTATGTCAAGAGATCTCTGTGAAGACCTAGGCGTAGATAGGATTATATGCTTTTATTATTATTATTATTATTATTATTATTATTATTATTATTATTATTATGTGGTTACATAGATTCCTTTGGTACCTGGGCTGCAAGTAGGGTTCACTGTGCTTCCTCCGGGTGACGAGAAAATGGGGCATTGGATGGAATGAACGTTGGAAGGACAGATCTAACGTGCTCAGAAAAATTAATCTGCCGCATTACCACTTGGTCTGCCACAAATCCAACATGGACAGCTCTGAGACTAATCTCGGAACTCCGCCGTTACGAGAATAATATTGAAATGGGTCTTAAACATTCATATGGCTAAGAATAGTTCTTGTGAACAGGATAGTGAATTTTCGAATCCTGCAAAAGTTAGAAGGTATCCTGATTACCTGATTGATTCTAGAGTCTGAAGGAATTTGATCTTAGAATTTAGTTTAAGTGCTGCATAAACTTATTGGCCTGTTTTATGATATTTCTGGAACACTTGGAGACCTTGAGATGGTCTGAACTGATCCCGCATTAAAAGTCCTATCGATTACCAAAAATTTTCCCTATATCAGAATTAATTAGGAGGACTAAATAGGTCTTCTGCCTTATTTTTCTTTTCTTTCTGCATCCTGTTGTGTATCACGTAAAAAGGGTATACTTAGGGGCTTGCCAACACAGCAGCTTATTATAAACCGATGATAAAATGTGTAACACTCCAGTTATTTTATTTTGTATCCCACTACATGTTTCGCTCTATTAAGGTCATCATTGGGTGGTTTTTGTGTGTTACATGTGTCGTTATTAAATTATTCCACGTCTTGCTCCTTGTTTGACTGACTAGTCCCTCTGGCCTATACCCATTCAGAATTAATATGAAAGCTATGCACCTCAGAGACAGTTTTTAATTTTTTTTTTAATTTTGTGTGGAGGGCTGAGACTGAGTCCACTTGCTACTTCGGCCACTAATTGGCTTATTGTGCCAGCCTCGGATGGTAGATGATCGTGAATGTGGAGCAGTTGGTGGAATGAGAATTGGGGGGGG
>NW_019725428.1:1179111-1243433 GCF_002891405.2 Cryptotermes secundus
TTATTATTATTATTATTATTATTATTATTATTATTATTATTATGGGGTTACATAGATTCCTTTGGTACCTGGGCTGCAAGTAGGGTTCACTGTGCTTCCTCCGGGTGACGAGAAAATGGGGCATTGGATGGAATGAACGTTGGAAGGACAGATCTAACGTGCTCAGAAAAATTAATCTGCCGCATTACCACTTGGTCTGCCACAAATCCAACATGGACAGCTCTGAGACTAATCTCGGAACTCCGCCGTTACGAGAATAATATTGAAATGGGTCTTAAACATTCATATGGCTAAGAATAGTTCTTGTGAACAGGATAGTGAATTTTCGAATCCTGCAAAAGTTAGAAGGTATCCTGATTACCTGATTGATTCTAGAGTCTGAAGGAATTTGATCTTAGAATTTAGTTTAAGTGCTGCATAAACTTATTGGCCTGTTTTATGATATTTCTGGAACACTTGGAGACCTTGAGATGGTCTGAACTGATCCCGCATTAAAAGTCCTATCGATTACCAAAAATTTTCCCTATATCAGAATTAATTAGGAGGACTAAATAGGTCTTCTGCCTTATTTTTCTTTTCTTTCTGCATCCTGTTGTGTATCACGTAAAAAGGGTATACTTAGGGGCTTGCCAACACAGCAGCTTATTATAAACCGATGATAAAATGTGTAACACTCCAGTTATTTTATTTTGTATCCCACTACATGTTTCGCTCTATTAAGGTCATCATTGGGTGGTTTTTGTGTGTTACATGTGTCGTTATTAAATTATTCCACGTCTTGCTCCTTGTTTGACTGACTAGTCCCTCTGGCCTATTCCCATTCAGAATTAATATGAAAGCTATGCACCTCAGAGACAGTTTTTAATTTTTTTTTTAATTTTGTATGGAGGGCTGAGACTGAGTCCACTTGCTACTTCGGCCACTAATTGGCTTATTGTGCCAGCCTCGGATGGTAGATGATCGTGAATGTGGAGCAGTTGGTGGAATGAGAATTGGGGGGGGGGGACCAGAATACTCGGAGTAAAACTGCCTCAGCGACACTTTGTCCATAAAAAATTCTACATGTTCTAGTCTTGACCGCCGCTGTAGGAAGCCAGCGACTAACCGCCTGAGCTATGGCACTGCCTTAGAGACAGTTAGTAGAACTCCTTGGACGGGGGATCAACCCGACACGAGGCCGCTACATACCCAGGACAAAACACAAAAAACGAATTCATGTCTCGAGTGGGATTCAAACACACGATCCCAATGTTCGAGCTGGCGAAGACATCACGTGCAAGTAGACTCCACGGCTACTGTGAGCGACAAGAACAGGCTTGAATACGTGTTGTGTTAACTCTAACGTAACCTTATAATGCGGCACGGAATAGCGGGTATTGCGTTTCGTGCACAAACGCCCCTACACGCTGGCTGCATCCCGGTGGCCCTGAGTTGGGATTTAAATCCACAGGCGGCAATGGCGCTGCCGATCATGTTGGCCTTGGAGGTCGCGTTAACTTCTGTGTTTGATTTCACTTTGCTCTGACCTTGTGCCGAGTCTGCGCCAGCTGTTTGACACCTCATGTCTCCGGCCTCGCCTTTTCTGAACTCCATGGGAAGAGGGCGCAGTCCTGTCCGAAGACTTCAATATAAACACTATCGCTAAAGCTAAGGTTAAGTTGTCCCTTTGCTTAGTTAATTAAGCACTACACCATTGAGGCATGTGGGGATGTAGGTCCGTCACTCTTGACCTCAGCGCTAGAAAGGGATGAGTGGTCAGCTTCACGACAATGCCGCTTTACCCCCGAGGAACCAGGGCCTCTTTCCCATTGAATAGGAGGCTGCATGGGTCCCACAGCCGGTCTGGACCCTGTAGCAGAAGAAACTCTCTTGTAGATGCTAGAAATTGAAACCCGACTGTCCAGCCCGTATCCCGTCCCCCGAGTGTGGCTAGTGAAGAAAATGTACTGTAACGTGACATGTTCACGTTCTTAAAGCACTTTTGTATTCAAGAGGTCAAGGATTCGATTCTCGGTTCGGAAGGAGGCCATCTTAGTAGATTTCTCTTGTCTAGTGCTCAGTTCCACCGGACAGATGTTGCTATGCCACTTTAACACAGATAAGGATTCTGATCTTTTTGATTCTTACCAATTCATAATTTGCATCCTATTAGGTGCTATACGTGGTAGAGTCATTAAGTTCGTGGACTGTGGTTTTACCACATCATATTACAAGGTATTCACATACTCACACAGATCCACATCGGCCCTCACAATAGTTGCCGTTGGCCGCTATGCAAGTCTGCTAACGTTGATATAGCTGCCGAAAACATTGCTGAAACACATTGTCAAGAAATTCCCGTACGGCGTCTCTTGTGGCAATGACGACCTCCTCGGACGACTGAAATCTACGACCACGTAGCTTTGCTTTCAAGCGGTGAAAGAGAAAGAACTTGCATGGTGCGAGATCAGGGGAGTACGTAGGGTGTGGCAAAACGGTGACCTGTTGCCTTGCTAGTTCCTCTTGGACAAGAACAGAGCGATGTGCAAGGGCGTTGTCGTGTAGCAACAGCAAGTTCTTCCTACGCCAAATGTTTCGCTAGGCGATTTGCGTAGTTTTTGTCAGAACTTGATGTTTGCCCGTTGCTCAAACTGCCAAATTTGCGATTTCCGCCACTTGCATTTAACTGCAGTTCACAATAGAGACCGTAGTTCTGCTTGCACTGTTTGCACACAACTGCCTCTTGCTGTGACGAGAGATGAACCGACAGGGCATCATATCGTGCGTCAACCTATCCGCTGTAGTGCACTGCAATGACGCTTTGCGGCCAGTCCACGAACTATTAACTGTGGTATGACAACATACTCGTACATTTGAGGAAAGAAAGCTATTCCTTTAACAGGCCATGAGGTTCATATGGTTGTGAGACGTCGAGTTTCCCATATCCTCTAGACAGTCGGGTCACAGATGGCTGCGAAATTTTCAGCGTTAAGCGACGGCCGCCCTTTACCCTCAGGAAGATTCCTGGTACTCATTTCTGTTAGAGGCTTAGTCGATCCCAGGACCATAGTGCAACTGGAAGGATTAGGTCAATTGAAAATTCAAATGACCTCATCGGGAATTGAACTCGCCACTTTGCAGCTTGTAGCATAGTGCCTCAACAAACTACGCTACCGCGTGACCAACAGTTGGAAAACTGCCCCTAAATAAACGTATACATACAATTTTATTAAATAATATAATTTATATCTGAGGCATTTATCGATTTCTTATATTATTTTTTCCTGCGTCAACGAACATGAATACAATAACCCAGTTCAAAGCAGTTGATATCTTGGAGATTCTAAAGGTTTCTGACAATGGTGCATAGCTACAAACTAGTTTTTAGAACACTGGACAATGGACAGATTCTGAGAACCCAGTAATTCTGAGTCCATAGCTTCACAGTCTTTTTGCTGTAAAACCGATGACAATATGACTAGGTCCCCAAACATATCGGGGGCCCTTTCTCCGAGGGTAAGGCTGCCGGGGCGTGAAACTGACCACTCACCTCCAACTAGTGCCGAGGTCAAGAAAAATTGGATTTATACATCCACTCCCCCCATAAGCTTTCTTGGCGTAGTGCTTAATTAGTTAAGCACACGGACAAAATTACCTGTAAACTTATCGCCGTTCACTGTAGGCATTCAATCATTGAAATGTGATACGTACTAGCGTATTTGAGTTTCATGTTGTGCTTGTATTACTTACTTATGGAGCTGAGCCCTTCTTGAGGAACCGCCAAATCAGCAGCTACTCAAGATTTTCCCAGCATTTTATAGAACCCGAAGGTTCATTACCTTGTTCACAAGAATCCTCCACTGGTCTCTGTTCTGAGCCAGATCAATCCAATCCATACCATCCCATCCTATCTCTCTAAGATCCATTTTAATATTGCCCACCCACCTACGCCTTGGTCTTCCCAGTGGTCTCTTTCCTTCTGGCTTTCCCACCAATATCCTATAAGTGTTGTGTTATGTTATACCTGTAAAGAAATCCATTTTGAAGTACGCCTATGCAATTTGCTTGCACCGACAGAAGACGTCGACCTCGTGGAAAACGCTGAAATAACATACGGCATTTGTTTTTCTTTGTTGTTATTCTGTAATGGCCGGTTTGGGCGATGTTTACTTAACCGTTGCAAAGTAAAGGGCACAGAACAAGCAGATATCAGATTAATGACGACATCACAAACAAAACTAATTCACGAAACAGAAGGGACAGAGAAAAAGTACGGAGGTAATAAATGTAGAAAATTTCCGATGACTTTTCAACGGGAAATACCTTTTATTTTGTTGATAATATTAGGCTTGAAGTCTAAAGCTTTTTAAGATCCCACAACATCGGTAATATAGTTAAGAAGAAGGGATGTTCTTTCGTATCCATGGTCATAAAATTTTGCTTCCATTTAACCAGAGATTTTAGCCAAGTTTACGTTTTATGGGGTAATAACATGGAGTCATGCTTGCCACCGCTAACATTATCACATTAAGCGTACTTAATGGGGTGATACGCGGGTTGTTAACCTTGTCCTATACGAAATATCGCTACATTACTCAGCCCCATAAAGGTCGCATAGACAAGTTCCCGTCTTGTGTATGTTTTATTTTCATTCCTGGATATAGCTATAATATAATTATTACAGCTTAATTACCAGGTTAGTAATAAATTAGACCTTCGATTTTACCGTAGCTATTCAATATTTCTTGCATCCGTGCCGCCTTACAAGTCTTGAAACTACCAAACGGTCGGTCGGTTAAATTGCTGCTGGCCTCAGGGTCTATGACTAAATCCTTGTTCTATCCTAGACATGTACCTCTTTAGAAGTGGGGTGTCCTCTTCAACGGGAGGTGAGGTCTGACTATACTGGTCACTCAGGCCGCGCCATAGCTCAAACGGTTAGTCGCTGGCTTCCCACCGCGGCAGTCCGGGTTTAAACCCGTGTCTGGTCAAGTGGGATTTGTGGTGGATAAAATGGCACTGGGGCGGGTTTTCTCCGAGTACTTCGGTTTCCCCCGCCAATCTTCATTCCACCAAATTCTCCATCATAATCACCCGGGGCAGGTACAATAGGCCAGTCAGTGGCCCCCGTGCCGAGTGGACCAAACTGGACTCCACCCCCACACCATGCGAAAAAAAAAATACTTGTCACTCCCCTGCTACTGGGGGTGACTAGAGCGGGCACCTTCACTCACTGACTGGTCCTCTACTCCACACACACACGCGTGCACACACAAATGCGAAACAACGATGGATGTAGATCGTTTTATGCATTTTATACCTTATAGGGTCTCATAACGACTAAGCAGACAGGAAGCAAGGAAGACAGTAACTAGTGTTGTGCCAATAAAGGTAAAAGTTGTCCCTGTATCTAACTAATCAAGCACTACAAACAGCAAGAAAGCAACTCCGTGGGTTTAGTCCGGAAGCGAACTATACTGACCAAGCGACCTCCGCTTGTCGGCGAAGTTAGTGCCAACTTTGATAGAAAATGTCGCGTGGTCAGCGCAACGAATCCCCACGACCGTTAATTTCGGTTTTCTAGACCGGAGCCGCTACTTTTCCATTAAAGGAGTTATCCTCACGAGGCTGAGTGGACCCAATTCCAGACCCACTACTTCTAAAAAAAAAAATTATAGCGCCGGGAATCGAACCTGGGGCCTCTGGTCCTGCATCCAGGAACTCTGACCACTAGACCACCAATAATTAAGCTCTACGCCATAAAAGTGTATGGGGGAGTGGAATGTTATGCTAATAATAATCATAATAGGCCTCGGATGAAACGGAATAGAAGTGGATAAACAATTAGAAACTCTAAAACACCCAATCATGAATTCTCTCATATATTTCTGTTTTCCTTTCGACTGTTAGGAACCTGGTATTGGAAGGGATTAAATTTATGGTATGTTAGTCATGTAGAAATTCTGTGGCGGCGAAAATTTCGTCTAGGAAGGTAAGTTATGTTTGGCTGGCCACACTGACCAAATAATATGAAGAAACTAATGCTTTGCACGGCAGAATGAACCAATACCTTTGCCACAGGTATGAGTCATTTTTTTCGATATAGAATACCGGATTGCAAGGGAACTGAAGCGAAAGTTGCTGTATTGAGAAATCAGCCGATGTTGTGACTCTGCAGAAATGTAACGTTTACTTCCCATGAGTCAGAGCGCTGAGAACGGTCCCAGCGTAGCATAGCGTTGGAAGTAATGCATGTCTCTTGTGTCTCATTCAAAGAGGAAAGTATAAACATGTGGTAGCAATATTCTGGGACATTATGTATAAATTGCGTACTAGAAAACCGAGATTAACGGCCGTGGGAAACCGTTGCGCTGGCCACGTGACACCCTCTATCCGCAAAACTTGACACTACTTCGCCGACAAGCGGCGGTCACTCGGTCGGTATAGTTCGCTTGCGGACTACAGGCCATGGAATTTAGTGAATATAATGAGGTACAGTTTTTAATGATCAGGTTTCTATATAGAACACGTGAACCCAAGATATGCAATGAATAATATTTAAAAAATCCCCCTAATTTAATTCAGATTTGTTATTTTTATTCCCGAAACATTTTAATTTTGTTAGAAGTTCGAGGACTTCGTTTTCTACATTTTCCATTTCTTTGATTTTTTCCCCTGCAATTGGGTGACGAAATATGAACATACCTTGTTTATTTAATTTTCTCTTTGTTTAACCTATTTCTAGACCACCCTCATTACTAGTAGCACTCATAAAGAATGCGAAGGATGAAATTATATGACTAACTCCATGGAACCGCCTCTGTGTTCTAGTGGTCAGAGTTCCTGCCTACAGATCCAGAGGTGCCGGATTTGATTTCTGGCGCTACTAGATTTTCTGAAAGTAATGGGTCTGGATAAAGCCGCGCCATAGCTCAAGCGGTTAGTCGCTGGGTTCCCACCGCGGCAGCCCGGGTTCGATCCCGGGTCTGGTCAAGTGGGATTTGTGGACAAAGTGGCGCTGGGGCAGGTTTTCTCCGAGTACTGCGGCTACTTCTAGCTTATTGTACCAGCCCCAGATGATAGGTGAGGGTGATTGTGGAGCAGTGTAGATCAACCTGCCCCAGCGTCACTTTGTCCACCACAAATCCCACTTGACCAGACCCAGGATCGAACCCGGGCCGCGACTAACCGCTTGAGCTATGGCGCGGCCAATGGAAAGAGTAACTAGATATAATGATTTTATTTTTTACATTAAATTACTATCGCATCGTACGTTAAGTAACCTGTTCATATAGTATTGAGATTAATATCTGAAACTATATGCTATGTTTCCTTCTCTTCCAGGTAAATGCAGTTGATGGTGGACACATCCTGTGGGTTACTGAACAGCTGATAAGAATTTACCTGAAAAGAAAAAGGTAGAGTTCTCCAGTTTTTAAGCACAATGCCATGAAGGCACCAGGGGAGTGGAAGTATAGCTCCACTCGTTCTTAACCTCGGCACTAGATGGAGATAAGTGATGAGCTTCATAACCCGGTCGCTTTACCCCCACCCCTGAGAAAGAGTCCCCCGGTACCCATTGGATAAGAAGCTGGGTCAACCCCAGAGTCGGTCTGGACGATAATGAGAAGAGAAAATTCTTGCACTACCGGGAAACGAATACGGGTCATTAAACCCGTAGCCCGTCGCTATACCGACTGAGCTATCAGTACTCCTGTTACCCATAGTTTGAGGTATATTTAATATACATGTTTCAGGATTGTGCTTTACACCCACGTGTTAATTTAGCATAGCCACATTTTCTTTTTTATTTTTGATACGAACTTTGAAACAGTTGCTGCCCCTAATATATAAATAGCGCTATCTGTCAGCGTGGTGCAACTAATTATGTGAAGACGGAGTAGGGCCCATTTCCGGAAGCTTGTTGGTTATACTGACTGTACTGTCGACAGTGAACTGTGTCATTATGACAAGCAGATACCTAATTAAGGGAGCAGGTAACTCCCGCAGGTTCCGCAAACGGACGCCGTCTGTCAGCATAATGGAAAGTGAGCACCTAAATACTGGAATCCAGCGAACTCCTGAAACGTCGTGCATATTGCTTATGTACCTACTTTATGCAGTTGATTTCTGTCAGCCTCAGTAGAATATCTATCTGTCTGTCTATCCATATATCTTCTTTTTCTTATTCTATTCTTCTTACCCCCAATTGGAGCGTAGGGCATGCGTGAAACGCTTCGTTTCACTTCAGTTTCTTAATCTTAGACAGTCGGTAGGAATCCTTGGATGGGGATTCAGACCGTCGCGAGGCGCTGCCTACCCATAAACACATAATGAACGCACACAAACGTCCATGCCTTGAGTGGGATTCGAACCCACGATACCAGTGTCCGAGCGAGAGAAGATATGCCTCCTTGGGCCGTGCGGCAACTGTAATCGGCTCATTATAATATAGTGACCACGAATTCCCGAAGAGCGACCCCCCGAAACGTCATGAATTTTAACTATATCCTAGAGAGCGGGTAATATCTTCCATTATAGTGACAATCGGCGAATTATAGGAATTGAGGGATTTCCTGAAACGTGGTGCATATTAACGTTATCTGAGATAGCAGCAGTGTTCAGCATAAACTTCAGGTCCCAAGGACGCGAGTCTGGGCGTTCTTCCTGACACACACGTGAGATGCAAGGTTGCTTTATATCATTCGAAGGACGCTCTGATAATCGCCTTCTGATTACTGAGGTGCATAGGTCATAAAGTTGAAATCCAAGCTGCTTCCTTTGCACGATGAGTTGTGAGAGTACGAGTTTCAAATACGACAAGTTGACCAGGAAGAGTTGTGTCTTCTGGGACATGAAGCCGTGTAGTCGGAAAGTCAACTGACGTTACGGAGGAACATATCGGCTCCATCTTCAGGTTCGAAGAACAAGTCAGGCAAGAGAACAGCGCGAAGAAGGTAGCAAGCAGAGGAGACATGTTCCTCCTGAAACTTCCGTTGACTTTCAATGGACTACACAGCGTTATATCCCAAAAGGCAGAACTGTTCATAACCATCGTTATGACAACCTCAAATCCTACATAACAGACCAGGTCTGTCCGACTTCAAGCCATTTACGGGCCTCATAGTACCTGTGGTACCCACAGGAAAGCAGCGGTACAAAAGGAATTCAGGCAAAAAGGTAAAGTTGTCCCTATGCTTAACTAAGTAAGCACTGCGCCATGAAGACATAGGGCGGAGTGGATGTATAGATCCATATTTTCTTGACATCGGTACTAGTTGGACATGAATGATCAGCTTCACGCCCCAGCCGCTTTACCCCCGGAGAAAGAGCCCCCGTTACCCATTGGATATGAGGTTGGCTGAACCCCAGAGCCGGTCTGGACGACTTGGAGAAGAGAAAATTCTTGACCCTACCGGGACACGAACCCCGATCCCTCGGTCGCACAGCCCGTAGCCAGTCTCTATACCGACTGAACTATCCCGACTCACAACGGAATTCGGAATACCGAGAGTAATATCCACGTGTCTGTGGTCGAACGTGTGAAACACAAGCACACGGATAAAAATTGTAACCATAAAGTTAAAAGGCATGTATCAACTGAAGAGTTTGCTAGGTTGTATGAATATTGCGTACATGCTATTTCGTATTTTTCACAGTTATTTGCTAGGCGTCTTATGCAGTCGGTTGAAAAATTACACGGGTTATTTAACAAGCTCTTTTTCGTAATACCCCCCTCTGGCACAAGTTTCGTTCCCCTTCTTAAAGAGGAAAGTTCTAACACGTTTCGAAGAATGGAAAGTGCTCTTGCGGGCGGCCGCAAATCAACTGGCGGGCCAAATGCGGCCAGCGTGTTACCAGTTGTACATCACTGTAATTAATTATGACGTTTGCACTGTCACGATAATCTGTTCCAGATTCCTTTTGTTTTAAAGGGACGCCATATCAGGGATTCGTAAGTCTGTTGCTTGGCGGATGTTTACCCTAACGGACTTAAACATCACATCAGACAGGACTGAAGCATTAGTTTTATCAGCACTTTTGTTTGGGTGTCACTAATGTAGCTTTGTTCTCATTATCAGAAAGATGTGGTTATTAGCGTTCATCTTAATATGTGTATTCACGAGAAAAGTCGGTGTGATATTGCCTCAACATAATCCACGGCTATTTCTTCTCATCTTGCCAGTTCATGCCGCACACGCATCTAGAAAATAATCCGTCGATCATATTTAACGATAACGTAAAGGAAATTTAGAACGAGGAGGAATATGTTTTATTAATTTTTAGACCATTTCGGCAGTGACTGTGTAGGTTACTTCTGGGATGTGGTGCCGTGCAATGTCGTAGAAGTTTACCAAAGTTTCGGAGGAACGTTCTGCTTTCTTCTTGAGATCGAAAAGTAAGCCAAGCATGTAACCAACAAAGAGCCAGCAGCCAGAAGAGCCCTCAGTGCTTTATGTTTTCAGTGATAAAAGCCAGTGTCATACGAGCATAGTATATAGTACGCCAGCAGTTTCTGTCACTCTTCGCCGTCCGACGTACATAGTACGCCAGCAGTTTCTGTCTCTTATCGCCGTCCGACGTATATAGTACGCCAGCAGTTTCTGTCACCGCCGTCCGACGTATATAGTACGCCAGCAGTTTGTCACCGCCGTCCGACGTATATAGTACGCCAGCAGTTTCTGTCACCGCCGTCCGACGTACATAGTACGCCAGCAGTTTCTGTCACTTATCGCCGTCCGACGTACATAGTACGCCAGCAGTTTCTGTCACTTATCGCCGTCCGACGTACATAGTACGCCAGCAGTTTCTGTCACTTATCGCCGTCCGACGTACATAGTACGCCAGCAGTTTCTGTCACTTATCGCCGTCCGACGTACATAGTACGCCAGCAGTTTCTGTCACTTATCGCCGTCCGACGTACATAGTACGCCAGCAGTTTCTGTCACTTATCGCCGTCCGACGTACATAGTACGCCAGCAGTTTCTGTCACTTATCGCCGTCCGACGTACATAGTACGCCAGCAGTTTCTGTCACTTATCGCCGTCCGACGTACATAGTACGCCAGCAGTTTCTGTCACTTATCGCCGTCCGACGTACATAGTACGCCAGCAGTTTCTGTCACTTATCGCCGTCCGACGTACATAGTACGCCAGCAGTTTCTGTCACTTATCGCCGTCCGACGTACATAGTACGCCAGCAGTTTCTGTCACTTATCGCCGTCCGACGTACATAGTACGCCAGCAGTTTCTGTCACTTATCGCCGTCCGACGTACATAGTACGCCAGCAGTTTCTGTCACTTATCGCTTCTAACGGGTTATATTCTTATATTTAATTATTGATAACGTAGCTTTATTGTAAACTGTTGGGGGGGGGCTTGGCTCGGTGGCTTGGTAAAGTTCCATAATTTCAGTTCGCGAGGGCAGAGGATCAGTTCATCCAAAAGCCGCAAATAAATGAAACATTTTACGTATTACCCTAAATTTCCTCATCAATTGAAATGAAAACAGGTTCACCTGCTCATATTCGGACTAGTCTTGGTGAGATGGGTTGTGTCAGGTCAGGTAGACGTGTTTCTCCACACATGCCACTACCCACCCTTCTGTGCATATCACTAGCATTCGTGTGCGCGTGTGCAGCCTAGTCTCGATCATATTTCTTACATGAGGTTAAGTTGGTTTGGGGCAGGGCTGTATTTGCACATTCACTCACACTGCGCACCCAGCTTGCGCATTACCCTGCCCTTATCGTGGCAGATCTGTGTTGGTTCAGGTCGTATTGAATTAGGTTAGGTTAACGTTATTCTGAATTTCACCATGATGGACGGGTTTCCTCATTTTTACATACTTTGCGTGTATGTATATGGGTTTCATATTGTGTTTTTCCTGGTGTTTGTGGCAGTTTTCTGGATTTAGTTTGGATTCCTGTGAAATAGTTTCTTGTGGATTGCCAGCATACTAACTTGGGGACACGCGGTAGTATAGTTGGTTGAGACAGTATGCTACAAGCCGGAAGGTCGCGGGTTCGATCCCGTATGAGGTCATTGGATTTTTAAATTTACCTAATCCTTCCAGCCGCAGTATAGCCCTGGGGCCGACTCTGCCTCTAACAGAAATGAGTACCAGGAATGTTTCTGGGGCTAAAGGGCGGTCGGCGCGTAAGGCTGACAATCTCACCGCCATCTGTGAGCCGATTGTCTAGAAAGTGTGGGAGTCTCGACGTCTCACAACCCTATGGGCCTCCACGGCCTCTTACATTGATAGCTTGGCGCTTAAGGCTGACAAGGCTTTGCCTTTTTACATACTAACTTGCCAGGCCTGTAATGTTGTGACATGGGAAATAGTCTTTCCTTTTGAAGGTTGCAGTTAGAGTATATTTTGAATAAGAAAACCACAGGCCTGTGTTGCACCGATTAAATTTGGTCAGATTTTATGTGTACCCTAAGTAGCAAACATGGCAGTTTACTGTTCCGCCTGTGGCAGTGTTACAAAATACTGCACACTGGAACATACACGTAATCGTCTCACATAGGGAGAGAAATTGTGACTAAGCAGGGATGCACAAATTTGTTTACCTGCCGTTTAATATCTTTGTAGTACGTGGCGACATAAGCTTAACGCCCTAAAGGGGTCACGACCTCTGCCTAAATCTCATGTATTAGCTATTCATTGCCACAGTTGATTCGCGTCCAGCGCTCCATAATGTGTGCGGTTGATTTCCCGGCTATGTAAAGACGCTGTCAGCATCGAGATTATAGTGCCAGTAAATAGTGTGACATGTCTGCTGAAAGCCGGAATACAGAACACGTTTCCACGGAAACCGAATCACGTAACACCCTCAACAGATACGCAACAGTAGAGGAACTCTTGCAGGCGGTGTTCTCTGTAGGGTTCGTGCAGAGCCAACTGGGGCTTTGAGTCAGACGAGTTCTGAGTGGAATATGAGTGTTCGCCTGCCATCTATCTAGCGAGTGGTAGCCAGTGGTGGCCTGACATGGCTAGGGTTTAATGCCCAGGAGTTTCGACCACGAGCAGCTATGAGATAATCGGTAGCCGGTAAGAACTTGCATACTAGAGCTGAGGAATCCTTAGTGTTGGAAGCCCTTACCAGGCAACACTTATTGAAGCCAGAGAAGACTTAGTATGTGTAGTAGTGAATTGTAGAGTTCGTGAATTCGCCATAACGCCATAAATTATTGTTGTTACGGTCAGTGAATCCAGTTAGTAATTCAATCCCCGTGTCTACTCAACTACTAATACGTGACAATAGAATAATAACTGAATGATGAATTTCAAGTATGTGGCCGTTTCCTATGTGAGGTGCTATCGTAGCGTTTGTCTGCAGGGACTGAGGAATAATGAACCCATGAAGAGAGCAGGGTGCTGACAAGATCTTTTGGACTTAAAACGAGTGAAAATGACAGGAGTATTAAGATAATTGCATACTGAAGAGCTTCATAATTAGTACAGTACTCTTCACGCAATAATAGATCTATCTATCTAATCTATTTATGGCTCTACATCCCTTTGTTCGGCCTTGGGACGCTTTTTCAGTTTCTTGATCTTTTACACGGTCGGTAGGACTTCTTGGACGGGAGATCAGCCCGTCGCAAGGCCGTGCTACTTACACACAGAACAACACAAGTACAGAATAAACGCACACAGACATCCATGCAACAAACGGGATTCGAACCCACGATCCCAGCGTTCGAGCCAATGAAGACGGTTCATGCCCTAGACCGCGTGGCCACCGTGACCGTGTACTCATGAGATATAGATATGAGGTTCTCACGGTTGTGAGCATGAAGATGTAACTCTTCTCGTCAGAGATTCTACATTTGTCTTAGTGGGGTGAAATAGGGGCTAAATGGAACAGCACGTCAGCTGCATATAATCAAGAATGCATAGAGCTAAAGCTTCACGCTCCCTATACGCATTCATAGATCTTCAGATTATAGATAACTGAGACCTTTAATCAGAGTGAGAAGCAAGTGAGTACTTCCTGGGCCTTGATATATGCTTATTGAAAAAGTGAACTCGTATCAAGAGGGTGGGATCGAAAGAACCTACTTGACCAGATGGTATGTGTGTTGACCCTCCTCTAAAGGATACAGATGAGCCACATGAGGGTCTGGGGATCTGATGACACAGAGACAGGCTATGATACGGAGCAACCCGCCCGTCTACGGATATCCGAGTAGCAAGCTTCTCGCCTCTTACACGACCAGTGGATGGAAGACCGTAAAAAAACCCGCGTCTTCTTTTACTTTGGATTCCAACGCGCTTCGTGCGATAGTGGCTTTTATCTTGCGCTTGGTAGACTAGGAGGAAGAAAGATGTTTCAGCCCTTTAAAGCACACAGGTTTCTATATGTACACATCATCTGCATTTTGGTCACACAGTGGATATATGTGTTTCGTACGATTCCCAGAATCATGCTGTCAGTATAGACTAGGTTTGGATTGGTAACTGGATTTATTGTACACCTGCAGATCGTAACTACAAGTAACTATAGCTAATTCACACACACTGCTGTTCACTACAGCACCTACTAAGTCTTCTCAGTCTGCTGTGCCTTCACAAGTCGTTGCCTGGTGACGGATCTCAACAAGTGTCATCTTCCGTCCTCACGTTCTTACTGGCTGGCGACTATCCCACAAATAACTTATTGCTCTATCTGTTCTGCTTATAACATCTCGGCACGGGCCGCACAGAAAATATCATTCTCTGTTTCTGTATTCGTTGTAGCGTTTGCGTCTGCTGGGTTGCCATCGTGATGGCAACACAACCATTGCCTAGCAACGGACGTTTATTGAGCCATTACTTAGCAATGGCTGTTATCTCGTCGTCGTTATCCAGCAGCAGGTCTACATAAAACAATATCTAATTATTTACATAAACAGGTTTTTCTTTTTCACGGCATCCAAACCGGTTCTGGGGCCCACCCAGTTCCGTATTCATTGGGTACAGGGGGCGATTTGCCCAGGGACAAAGCGGCCGGGGAATGAAGATGACCACTCACCGCCATCTAGTGTCAAGGTTAGGAATGTTGGAGCAATACCTTCACTCCCCCATATGTCTTCATGGCCGTGTTTCAGTAATTAAGCACAGGTACTTTACCTTTTTCCCCCCCTTGGCACTACAGCCCCAGTGGGCCTAGGCCTACCTCCATGAACTTCTCCGTTCACTTCGGTTTTTCTAGATCTTACACATTCGGTAGGACTCCTTGGGCGGGTGATCAGCTCGTCGCAAGGTCTCTACCTGTACACAAACACAGAAAAACGCACACACACAGAAACTAAACATCCATGCCCTGAGTGGGATTCAAACCCACGATCCCGGTTGTGAAGCGATCGAAGACAGTACATGCCTTAGACGCGCTCGGCTACCGTGACCGGCACTTTACCTTTTACTGAACATAATTAACCGAGTGGTCTTTGGAATGAAGAGGAATTGCGTTTCTTGTGAGGTAGGAACTGGGGTTTCGTTCTTTAAGTATTAAAAACTTAATGAAAGAAGAGAAGGATGAAAGGAAAGTAGTAAATTAATAAAGAGTGAGTATCAGAGAAACGAGGAAGAAATTAAAAGTGAGGAACCAGAGACAGAAGGAAGGAGGGCGATAACAGATAAATTGGTGCCGGGACGGAGAGAGGTAAAAGAATCGGTAGAAAAAGAGAGGGGTAAGACGAAAGGCAGAATGAAGTGACTGACAAGAGAAATTAAAAAGAAAATGCCTTTAATCGCTTCTTGTTACTGTAACCGTAATTCTCGACGTCGACCTAGCTGCAGGAGAGTGCCGCTTTACTTCCGGGGGAAGAGCCCCCAACACCCATCGTTTTGTTTTGACCTAGAGCCTGTTCAGACGCTGTGGAGAAGAGGAATATATCTAGCTTCTGCCGAGGATCGAACCCCGGCCGTCCAGTCCATAGCCTGTCGCTATACCGACTGAGATATCGGGGCTCCTACTCTTTAACATTTCTTATATAGAAATTATTTTGTTAAACGTAATTGTGTCTGAAACGGGAAGACCCTTTGGTTTAACAAATATTTTTTTCGTACGTATGTAGCATGCCCGGAAGAGCCCTTCATCTCCATATGCCGTTGTTACATTGCAGAAGGAACTGTAGCAGCAACAGCCGCTCTGTCTTGTCACTCTGTCGGGATGAGGTCGCATTCTTGTCTAGAGCGCGGGCTTCGTACTTGTTTCCTGCTTCTTCCTCTTTTTGTTTGCAGGCGACGCACAAAACCACGTGTGCGTCACACGTGTGCACACATGTACATGAAAACCTCTTGGTTCCATGTGCTTTCTACTAGACTTAAAGAATTCAGATCCTTCTTAGGACCCAACTCTCGACCCCTTGTGTGTCTGTTCATCCGGACATTAATACAGGGTGATTCTAAATCATTGTCGGTGTTCTGTGGCCTATAATTTTCAAACCGGGAAAAAACAAAATAAAAATGCTTACGGAATATGAAAGTGTAACTCAGAAAGTTTTATTATCTATAGAACCAATGCTGCAAAATGCTAAACAACTTCAACATGCCCGCCTGTCGTGGCACGTAAGATATCCAAGCGGTATTCAATTTCCCAACCCCGACAATAATTTAGAATCAGGAGATACCCTCGTCGACCCATGCTGATTGGGTCCCGTTTCACCACGCCATAGCACGTCCTCGGGTTCAGAATGGAGAAGACGGCCTCCAAATATTGAAGGAGAGTACCGGAGAATATATTAAATAAGCAGTCAAGGACATCCGACAAGGAGTGGTCCTCCAGCATAGGGCTAATCAACTCATCGCCGTAAAAATTATTTTGCTACGAAATGATGCACGTGGCTTTCGGACATGGAAGGATTCTTTGGATAAACGAGGACATAGAATGTGGGGATGTTTGGATTAATATGGCTGAGAATAGGGACCCATCATCATCATCCCTTCCGTTCACTTATAAGATAGGTGGATGCTTTCAGCGTAACTTCGGGCGTCCGATCAATCTTTTTCCTCTAGCGTGCTAGAAGTTTGACGTTTAGGAGGAAAAAACTTCCAATATCTTCTACCCTGATGATTGAGACAGCACGTCCCTCCGAAGAGTCAGTATACATCTACCACACTGCACGGCATCATATTCCAGACGACAGTTAAGACACTAATCGACTGATCCGTGTGAACCTCGGCGTGAGTATTGTGTCAGGGCAACCTTGCACATGCTAGCGACTTAACTCATGAAGCAGACAGGTTACTAAGAAATTTCCCGCCTTCTATGGGACCTGGCGATTCATTACCGTGTTCACAAAATTTCGCCACTGATCCCTGGACGTTATATAAGCCGGATAAATCAATTTCATTTGATTTCTTTCTCTTGGGGCTAGGCAGAGTACCATATGTTCCGTCCAGAAGTTGATAGTGTTTTGAACTTCGTGCGCGAATCACTAATGCAGTTCTTGTGTGACACCCCAGATGCTGGGAATCATATGGAGTGAGAAATCGAGTACTCTTGTGAGTACCCATTCTGCGAGAGACAGATGGCGCTCACATTCAGCTGTATTGAACTTGGTCTTTCAAGCAAAGCAAACCAGTTCTTTGTATCTCATGTGTTTTGTGTGTACTTGAAATGTGGTGAATAAAGTATGGTCATTCTGTATTAGATAGTATATGACACACAGATGGATCCACTCAGCTTACATGTAAATTTACACTAAGTGTATGATGCATGAAGTGTAACTAAAAACAATGCCCTGAAAATGACATAGACAGTAACTCCAGCTACTGGAAACTGTGTTGTGTTGGGGGGAAAAAAATACAGTAAATATTATCTATAGTGATTTGCACAACAAACTACAACGAAATATCAGTCTGCCCTTCATGCTTTACAACTGAAATATCGTGTCCATTCGTCATCTCATGCATACTACATGTCGTGCCAATCTCATTCTCCGTAATGCTCCTTATATTTCAGTTTTCCTCAGCTTCATTTCATTATCATCGCACGTGAGTACCGACACTTCTAACCTCATTATCAGTAATGCAGCTTGACGGTCGCAGAGTTTGTGATGTGAGAGAAAATTGTTGCCCTTCACTAAAAGGTTTTGTGAACTGGTAAGCTTGATTTTCTAAAAGTGTGAGCTGACGCGACTCCACCCGCCTCGCACTTCCTGAGGACTATCCTCTGCGCATGTCACACACGTAACGACCCCCGAGTTAGTTCAGTTAAATTAATCGGGGAGTTACTTTTTCATAGAGTTTAGAGGGCCGTGTGGTCGCGGTTTAGGGGTAGTCCATAATCTCAGGTCTGTAAAAAGAATGTTTTTCCGGTTTGCGAGGAAGAACTAATGGAAATTCACTAACGAACTTCAGTGAAAAAATAAAATTAGGAGCAGAACTTTAAATTACACTTGTGTTTAAACCTACTTTTCACTTCCCTGTTTTGTTGAACCTGAAATGTTCTCAAAGGCACTTTAATGTTCTTAGATAATGGCTATAAAAGTTAGCGGAAACTGTCGCTTGTTCTCTCCTCGTAAATTGCGAATAAAGGATCCATCACTCTGGCTGGGAAAATGAAACTGGAGTTTACTACAAACGTCTGTAGCGGAGATTCGGTTTCAAAATAACAGGTTTGGGTTACGATACCGGCTGTGAGTTGTGCGCTCTAGAGATTTTCTTCTTAGAACGAAAAGTATTAAGGAAAATGCACATTGTATGACCTGTAAAAAAATACTTCAGGCGAAAGAGTCGAATTTCTCTGCAGAAAGTCACCCGATGTTCGAAAGCATCAGCAGCAGCAGCTTAACTAATTAAGCACTACGCCATGAAGGCGTATGGGGGAGTGGATTTATAGATCCACATTTTCTTGAACTCGGTACTGGTTGGATGTGAGTGGTCTGCTTCACGCTCCGGTCTCTTTACCCCCGGGGAAATAGCCCCCGATGCCCATTGAATAGGAGGTTGGTTGAACCCCAGAGCTGGTCTGGACGACTTGGACAACAAAAAAATCGTGACCCTACCGGGACTCGACATCCGACCTCTCGGTCGCACAGCCCGTAGCCAATCGCTATACCGACTGAGCTATTCCAGCTCCATATATGCAGCATGTATTACTTTATTATTATTTATTTATTTTAACTGCACATGGTTTTCCGGGTAGCTATGGTACTGAAATAACACACATCACACAAAATAACACACCACACTTAAACAAAACACAGCACACAAAACTACACAAGCAATAAAGGTCACAGTACAGACAATGAATACAATGCAAATACAATACTATACTATACTATACTATACACTAAACAGTAACAGTATTGAGGCCGCGCCATTGCTCAAGCGATTAGTCGTTGGCTTCCCACCGCGGCGGCCCGGGTTCGATCCCGGGTCTGGTCAAGTGGGATTTGTGGTGGACAAAGTGGCGCTGGGGCAGGTTTTCTCCGAGTACTTCGGTTCCCCTGCCAGTCTTCATTTCACCAATTGCTCCACAATCACCCTCACCTATCATCTGGGGCTGGTACAATAGGCCAGAAGTGGCCGCAGTACAAGGGACTTAGTCCCACCCCACTAGCCACGAAAAACAGTAATGAAATACGCGGTATCATGAACTGATGCACTCACACTTCACCCTGGCCTTCCTTTCATTCCACGTCACCACGCTTACATATCCTTCACTGCACTTCACTGCATTTTCTGATGATTTCCCCCACACCTTCTCTTCGCCATATATATCACTTTCCTAACCCTTTTCCTAAAATTACTTGGTTTACAGGAGAGAGCCTCTAAATTAACTGCAGGCAGTTGGCTCCACAGCTGGGTGGCCCTGTTTACAAAGGAATGTTTTCCGATATCTGTCTTTTGCTTTGTGCTCCTAATTTTCCTATCATGACCGACCTTGCTCAGGTAGCATGGTCTTTGTAATCTATGACCTATATTTAGCCTCCCAAGCCCGTTCTCCCATGTGCGCTTTGAAGAGAGCACATATGCGAGTTTTCTTTCTGCGTTCTGTCAAGGTTTCCCAGTATAGATGCCTTTTCAATTGTTTAGTGATAAAATAATGTTACCTCGTTCCTGACATCCTGCTATGTTATGAATTGCCTTTGGGCCATTTTTTTTTTGCCAGGTACTCCCTTAATGCGTTCAGAATTGTGTTCTGCATATTTTGTATTACATTGACGTATATAATATTTTTAAATTTGCATTTTACGAAACGTATGCGATCCAGAGGCTCTGAAGTACATGACGAGCGTGCAGCAAATATGATGCTATCTTCCCTTCTCTCCTACTCGAGAGAGGAGACGCAATAGGATATTTATCTCAGAATACACGTGTGCTTAGCTATGGGACGGGTGGTCACTTATCTGACATGTGAAACTAACGCGAACCACATGTTAGATAAGTGACCACCCGTCCCATAGCTAAGCACACGTGTATTCTGAGATTATTTTTAAATATGTGGTTTCCCACGTTTTAATCAGTTTTACACAAAAATATTTGAATTCGTTGTTCAGGCAGATCTTACATTAGACTTGCTGTTAATATAGAGAAGTCTGTTGTTAGAGACAGAAGATATAATTACTAATTTTAAGAATTTTCAGGAGAATGGTGTGTTTACCCTTAAGTTAAACGGATTCTTTATGTTTATGGCGTTAATTATGCTATAGTTTATTAATTTCTTCGTTGCCATCATATACCTTTTAAATTATGTATTTGTCGGGCTCAAAGAAGCTGCAAAATGTGGCCTGTTACATTCTGTCCGTGTTTCTCTCCCGTACGAAACAACTCGAGAACTGGTTTCTAGTGAATTTCTGTTATCTGTGGAGTTTGTAATTTGTCGAAATGTTCCTGTGACGCAATAGTTGACTTGAAGAACTGGATGCGTCTTCTCGCGATTCTCATACGTAGCTTCCTGATTGAGCTGCAGACGTTGCTTAGCATCGAATTAAGGTTCGGCCACACAGAGCGCTACGTACGCTATATTCGCTATACGAACAGAAAAATAGCTCCCTTTATTGCCAATGCGACTTGCCACACATACTTCCGTACGCTACGTACGCTATGTTCCCTATGTTAGCTGCGTCGCAGAGTGTACACAGCGTACGTAGCGAACATAGCGTACCGCTCTGTGTGGCCGAACCTTTAGACAAGGAGTGGGACATCAGTGACGAGTAGGATGGGGATTGGTATGACACCGTACTGTTCTCTCTCGTCATTTTCCTGAAGAGGTTGAGGAAAACCACGAATCACCTCATTTACGATGGTATATAACTCCTTAAGGTTAATGATATAGGCCTGACTACTATAACTGACTAACCCCTTGGAGCTGAGTCCTTCTTGAGAAGCTAATAGTTGCTCAGCTATTCAAGAAATTCCCCAAATTCTATTGAATCCGATGCATCGTTACATTGGTCACATTGTACCCTAACCTCAGTCATATAAATCCCTTATATACTCTCCCATCCAAGTACTTACTTAAGTTTCATTTTAATATTACCCTTCAATCTACGCCTGGGTTTTCTTGGTGATTATTTCCTTCGTGTTTTCGAACACAAATTTTGTGCTTGCTGCTTTGTCGCTCCAGTGCGTCCCACATGGGCCTAACGACTAAATTAGTAATAATCACATTTAAATTAATCATTATTAATTAATAATAAACCAGTTTAATTCAGTCTACCGTCATACTCTACTGTACTAAGATTCATCTTAATGTTATCCACCCATATAAACTTACATTTGCCCCCCCCCCTGACATTTTCTACCCAAAAATGTTGTATACATTCCTCATTTCACACATTCTAGATGATGTTAAGAAAGTTATTTATATTTCTTTCGTCCATAAGCTGAATATGAAATGACCTGACAATTTAGTTTGTATGTAAGGACGTGACATGAAATTGTCGGTAAGGATAAATCTTGCACCAGACACTCTTCCAGTATCAGCTGTCCAGCTTTTTGTCTTGCGGAGAGGAACCTGCTCCGGACTGCATTGTGCAGCTAAGTGTTTGCAGTGGAACTCAAACGCATAAGCGTAACAACAAAATGGAAAGTAAGAATACACAACTTTCTTCATCCCAAAGTAAACGATCTTGATTCTGCACACTGAGCTTTACCGGATCAGAGACGGAAGTGACGTGATGTTAAGTGTTGAGGTTTTCATGGCAGTAGTTGTTAAGATTTAGGCCATATCGGTTGTGACACGGTGTAGGATTGTGGGCTTATATATATACGTTTCGAAGGAATATTCTGCCTCCATCTCTAGGGTGAAAGGCGGGCCAGAATGTTCCTTCGAAACTCTGCATCCGACCTTCAAAAACGGTTTGTGACAACTCAGAATACCTCAGTATTAATGACGTAATGTTGTTAACATAGAGCTGTAAAGTCATTCTTGTTCGTGATGATCATGCCGTGAGAGTATGTGAGGGTGTGGAGGTAAAGCTCGAAGCACCATGCCACTGAACTGAAGGATACCTAGGAAAGCGTTAAAATGCATCTCAGTGGGAAAGGTTATGAGGCATGAACTGGATAGTATTTTATAACAACAGGCTTTTGTGAATATGGTGACGGACTTTTCAGTTACGTGTAAGAAGGGGTTTACCGAAGAGGTAGGTAATTATCACTTTTTTTATTGCTAGTGGGGTGGGACTTGTACTGCGGCAAATTCTGGCCTAGTGTACCAGCCCCAGATGATAGGTGAGGGTGATTGTGGAGCAATTGGTGGAATGAAGATTGGCAGGGGAAACCGAAGTACTCGGTTTGTCCACCACAAATCCCACTTGACCAGACCCGGGCTCGAACCCGGGCCGCCGCATTGGGAAGCCAGCGACTAACCGCTTGAGCTATGGCGCGGCCTAATTATCACTTACTCAGGGAACATAACTGTATAATGGAAGTATCCTTCGACATCCTGAAGAAGGATGGTCATCGTATTTATGTTTACAAATCTGTTTTTTTTTCTCCTGCGTCCAGACCGGTTCAGGGCCCCAATTAGCTACCTATTCGATTTGTACCGGGTGCTGTTTCCACGGCGATAAAGCTATCGGGGCATGAAGCTGAGAACTCATCAGCAAATGCCAAGGATAACAATGCATGAAGACATACCTCCACTCCCCCCATACGGCTTCATAGCATAATATTTAATTAACACTATGACAACTTTTGTCGTTACCTCCAACAAAATGCCCGGCATCTATGATAGGAATGTACCCCGGGAAACTATGTTTATTTTGAGAACAAAATAAAACGCAAAAGTACAATTTGTTGGCGAAATGTCAAGTTATTGATCCTTAAAACAGGCAGCAGGAATACAGAAATACATAATTTGCTCGACTGTGAGGCCTTCACGTCATGCTAATTGTAGTCCTAAACAAATCTGCTGCTGCTAATGCAATATGGATCTGAGATCCGGCCGATCGCATATTATAATGGCTCTGCGCATGCTTGCTGAGCATTTCCGGTGAAACGCATGCTCGGTCTTCATGCTCGTGCAAAAGAATGTAGCTTGAATCTGCATTTACGGATTGGCCTTCTAAATAGTCATATAATTTAAAAACAGTTGAATGAATTCTTAAGCTTGCTTGATGCTTTGTTTGTTAAAATAATTTGTATACGACAAATGGATTTGAAGCCATTAATTGTGTAGTCTTCAGTTGCTCGCCCAGGAATTTTCATGTAGTAGTTAGCACTGCGCTTTCAATTATTAAACAATTAAGGCATGGAAATCCGTCAATACAGTCAACAGTTGGGCATAAATCTGATAAGATTAATAAAATCATAATGTGATTATTCCTCTACCGCACCACGGCATATTGATCATCAGGTGGATTTATTGATCCATACTTGGTTACCAATTAGAAATAGATCAGATCTCAAAATTAAAATATATCCTCTATACATATCCACTGAATAAAATGTTAAATGAAAAAGTTGGCCCTGTGCATAATTAAGTACCACGTTATGAAGGCGTGTGGAGGAGTGGAGGTATACCTCCACCATTAATGGCCTCAGCACTAGACGGAGATGAATGGTTAACATCCTGCCCCGGCCACTTAACCCCCTAGGAAAGAGCCCATGTACTCATTATATAAGAGGCTGGGTGGGTCCCAGAGCCGGTCTAGACGCTTTCGATATGAGAAACATCTGTTGCCCCTACCGGGAATCGAACCCCGGCCGTCCACCCATAGCCCATTGCTATATCGACTGAGATATCCCGGCGTGACTTTTAAACAGTAAAATGTAAAAATCCCTAAACAATGAGTTTCGTTATAGAGTATCAGGAGCCTAAAATGTTGCTGGATATACAGGGTGATTCTGAATTATTGCCGGGGTTTCCGTGGTCTCTAATTTTCAAACCGGAAACAAAAAAATAAAACTGCATACTGAATGTGAAATTGTAACTGAAAACGTTTTATTTTCTGATTTTATAACTCTTTTAAGTTAACACTTTCATGTTCCATAAACAGTTTTATTTTTTATTTCCAGTTTGAACATTATGGACATCGTAAACCCCAACAATAATTTAGAATTACTCTGTACGAGTATATCAACTGTATATTCATCTTTTTTTTTATTGCTAGTGGGGTGGGACTGATTGATCTGGCTCAGGATATGGACCAATGGAGGGCTCTTGTGAACACGGTAGTGAACCTTCGGGTTCCATAAAATGCTGGGAAATTCTTGAGTAACTGCAGAATTGGCGGTTCCTCCAGAAGGGCTTAGTTTCATGAGTAAGTAAGTAAGTAAGTGAGTAAGTGGGGTGGAACTAAGTCCCTTGTACTGCGGCCACTTCTGGCCTATTGTACCATCCCCAGATGATAGGTGAGGGTGATTGTGGAGCAATGAAGATCGGCAAGGGAAACCGAAGTACTCGAAGAAAACCTGCCCAAGCGCTACTTTGTCCACCACAAATCCCACTTGACCAGACCCGGGATCGAACCCGAGCCGCCGCGGTGGGAAGCCAGCGACTAACCGCTTGGGCTATGGCGCGGCCCTATATTCATCTTAGTCCAAAACATGTTAAGGGATTTAAGTTAAGTGTGTATCTGTTCACAAAACCACCTGAGTATGATCAGTAAATCGAAATATGTCGTGGTGAGAGAAACAGTAAAGGTAACATTATTATTTAATTAATCTTATTAACTTTATACAGAACTGTTGATTGTGTAAACAGATTTCCGTGCCATAATTCTACGTATATACACAACATGATGACAAGAAGTAAGGTTGAAGAATATTGAAATATTTTAAACCCCTGTTCGTTTTAGTATACTGTGAAAATATGACAATATTCTGTGCACGAGTATCGTTGCAGGAGAACGTTACCTCTGTTAACAAATCACCTGGCAGGGGTTTAGCGTATTGCAGTGTACTGCTCGATTGGTGGACTTGTGTGTCTTCCTGCAGTGTTACCGTAGTAAAGAAATGCTTGCGGTTGGGCCAGACCCGTTTGTTCATTACAAATGAGATTTGTACACGTAATACAAAGTGCCCGGGGTCTGCTATTGATCGTTACGTTCGGTGGCGGTTCCGAGCAAGACCTAACCTCCTACACCATTTATAGGAACTACGTGAAATCACTTCGTGAATATAGTTTTCTCTTCGTGTTAAATCGATACGCTAGCCGTCCTTCAGTTCACATGCACCAAATAAGGTGGCATTAGTGATAATGCGTCTATTTTGTATTCCGGGGTACGCGGTTCGAATCTGCGCCGCAACATGGGTTATCCACGGGTTATTCAAATTACGGGTTTTCGTGGTTCTTCTGCATCCTTCAAGACGAATGTTGGGATAGTACCTTGAAATAAACCATGTGCGCCTCATTCCGTATCCTCTTTGATCCATGTTTTCGTCCTATTATTCGATGCAGTTAGCCTGAGCTACTGACAGCATCGTTAAATAAACCATAAATATGATAATATATTAATACCTTGCATCCACGTCTCCTACCTTATTACGTAAAGACTTTCCAGCCGCACCATGGCCCTGGAGTCGACCAGCCTCTGACAGAAATAAGTACCAGGAATCTTTCTGGTGGTAAAGGGCGGCCGGTGCGTAACCGGCCGTAACCTCACCGCCATCTGTGAGTCGATTGTCCAGAAAATATGGCAGCCTCGACGTCTCACAACCCTATGGGCTTCCACAGCCTCTTTTAACCCTCATTCTGTAGAAACATGTTTATTTATGCGTTGGTTATTGGTTCGTTTAACAACATTTTTCAAGTGAGAATTAAAGAAATGGTGTATTTGGGTAATCAGGAAGAACTTTGCAAGAGGTAATAATAACTTTTTGGGACAGAGTATTGTGCAAGCGTTGCTTATTGAATGAAGGAAAACGTAAAACAAAATAGCCTATTCAGGGACGAGATTCGAATACGGGATCTCGCAAATACAAACCGGCGTCACAACCACTTAAGCGCTACATTAATTAGACCTGCAGAGCAGCGCCTGCGTGTGACGGAATCCCAAGAGACCTGAATGATTGTCAGTTTCAGAACGGTTCTTCGATTAGCTGAAGCGTTTGCATGTACAGAAACGCCTTGAACTGCGCAGGGCAAGCACTCTTAACAAGAATAAATAATAAATTCGTGGCACAGCTACTTACTACAGCAGTTCCCATAAATCTGGAACCATATGTGTTATTTCAATGCAACAGTTAACAGAATACGTTCACCGTGTCTACGCAAACTCAAAGACGCATACATTTTTGCCAATCCAGGGGAACGGAATGAATGATCATACTGTATACATTCAAAATTCCTTCCTCAAGATGTTATTGCCTATGCTTCCAAAATTATCTGACACACTGTACACTGTTACGGGGAAATACATTTTCTTCAGCTTTCTTTCCCTTCTTCACAGTTTGTGTTTATTTTTTCTGCTCTTTCCAGTAGCCTATCGAAGCATTCTGCACATATTCTGTGGACAGTTAAACACAGTTCTTTCTCAGTTATGTTAGGAATGCACCTTCTGAAATAAATTCCAGGAAGTACAGTACTGAACAAAATTTCGGGATATGATAAATATATAAGGGGAGTGTTTTCTGTTTATTCCTAGTATTTTACTTTCAGCTGCCACGCTGAAAGTTTTGTTTGTAGTAGAATGAGGGGCAAGCACAGTGACTGCTTTGTTACAGGCGGTTACTGTTTTCGACGGCTCGAACATTGTGATGATGGTTTCGAATCCCATTCAGGACATGGATATTTTTGTCCGTGTACTTTTTCTGTTTGTGTTGTATAGATGGAGGCCGTGATGTGCTGTCTCCCCGTTCAAGAGACGGTACCGAAATTCAAAAAGTTAAAATTTTCAGAATTTAATTTTGAAGTGAAGAGGGCCAGCGTTCATGCTGTCTTTCATTGGTATACATATGGGAATCCGGGTTTGATTCCTGGTAGAGGTAAGATATTTCTCTCTTCTCCACAGCATCTAGCCCTTCTCTGAGACCCACTCATCCTATAAAATGAGCACTAGGGGCTGTTTCCGTCGCGGTAAAGCGGCCTGACAGACCAAAGGAATTTATTACACGGATGCAGTAGTAAAGATTGTTAGGCACATCTGTTCCTGCCTCCGAGCGGGATGCGACACAGCTCTTGAATCGGCAGAAGAGTCGCTGCCATCTCAGAAGTTCACATGGCGAGAAGATTATATTTTATATTGTAGAAAATTAAAAGGCGTGAAGATGAGATAACCTCAAAAGACATGGCTTATATTCAAAGTTTCGTGAAAATGTGTCACTCTGTGTCAGCATTGCCATGGTGCAGGGGTTACGAGGTCACGAAGACAATGCACGCATGCGCGCGCACACCGATTCTCACGCGCCGTGACATAAAATTAGCTTGTCATTTCATGTGGAAAGATTGGAAATATATACTGAAGTCGTTTCTAAAACTAGCGTAACAAAATTTAAATTTTAACAGTATTTTTTTCTTTCTCATTTAACGACGCTTTCCATGTCCAGACTGGAGCCGGTATAGCGCAGTCGGTATAGCTACTGGCTACGGGCTGGACGACCAAGGGGTCGGAGTTCGAGTCTCGGTAGTGTCAAGAATTTTCACTTCAAGCGTCCAGACCGGTTCTGGGGTCCACCCAGCCTCCTATCCAATGAGTACGAGGGGCTCTTTCCCCGGGGATAAAGCGGCCTTGGCGTGAAGCTGACCACTCACCTCCAACTAGTGCCGAGGTCAAGAAAACGTGGATCTATACATGCACTCCCCTATACGTCTTCATGGCGTAGTGCTTAATTAGTTAAGCACAGGGACAACTTTACCTTTACCTTCAGTATCCAGACTATGTAACATAGGATGGTACGAACTGAAAAGGCAGCGGTCGTGACGTACTAGAAGTATGACCCCACCTTTTTCCTAGAGGCACTGTTTAAGACGACGAAAAACATCAGGATACTAGATGTCCCGGCCGAGTTTCGAACCGAACTCCTCCTGAATACAAATCTAGGTGGTTACGTCTGGTCCAGCCAGTTCGGCTGGCTCTATTGGTCAGGATATTACGATATTGGACTATGACACCGTGTACAATATTATATTTAAGCATCCTGTTGCGCTCTATACGATATATGATATAACTCCGTCTTAAGTGAAAACTAAGACGGAGTTATATCAGACACCGTGTAGTTTGGTATATATTTACTAACGTTTCAGATGAACCTTCTACTTCCATATGCAGGGTAGAAAATGGAGGTAGCTGTCCTTCGAAACGCTTATACATATTTACCACACCGCACAACATCACATCACAGAAGACTGCAATTTTCGTACGGAAGTTGGCTACTCTGAATCATTCATGTTATTCTGTGCCTCACTTTACTCAAGATGGACGCGCCCGCGAAGTTCGAAATTGCAGCATCATGCAATGAACACGAAGTGTTGTGGTTGCTTCTGGGCGTGTTCATACTTTCCCTGCCTCTTGAACGTCAGAATTAAGTGTGGTCATTGTTTAATCATTGAGTGAAGGTTATCGATCCTTGCTTGGTACTGTAGATCGGTCCGGAGTCAGCAACAGGTGCAGCCGTCACGACTTATTGCCGTATCGCCCCCCCCCCGCTCATCCGATCGATTCATCTTGTGAACTTTCACACCCTATCGAGATAACGTCAGCGGTACAGTGCCTTCTGCATTTACTTCCGGTTTTGGCTAATTTCTTCTTTATAGTGATTCGTTAAAGCTTCACTACAGTGACTGATTCGTAATGCCAGTATTGCGTTGGACGTTGTCCATTGTCTGAGATATAAGCCTGCACGACGTTTCGATGGTTGTTTCTACTCCATTTTTCATATGATTGTGATTATACTGACAACGAACTTCATGGAGCTGAGCCGCCAGTCACTCAGTTACTCAGAAAATTTTCAGAACTTTATGGAACCCAAAGGTCTATTACCATGTTTAAAAGAACCCTCCACTGGTCCCTATTCTGAGGCAGATGAAGCCAGTCCGCACAACGCCATCGTATTTCTCTAAGATCCATCTTAATATCCTCCCTCTTACGTCTAGGTTTTCCTTGTAGTCGCTTTCCGTCTGGCTTCCCACCAAAACCCTATATGCGTTACTCTTCTGCCCAGTGCGTGCCACATGCCTTGCCAATCGTATCTGCATTGTTCGGTCATTCTAATAACATTTGGCGAAGAACACACATTATGAAACTCATTGTTATGCAACTTTCCCAGGCCTGTTATTATTTCATCGCTTTTTAGTGATCACAGATCTTCAGATGAGGAAACACAAAATCTGTTCGTATTTGAATTAAGTTTAATGTTTCTGAACTGTCGTACTATGCTACAAGCCAGAAGGTCGCGGGTTCGAGTCCCAATGAGGTGGATTTTTTTCAATTTACCTAAACTTTCCAGCCGCACTATGGCCCTGGGGTCGACTCAGCTTACAGGAATGTGCACCAAGAATTTTTCGGGGGGGGGCTAGCGCGTAAGGCCGACAATCTTATCTTCATCTGTGAGCTGATAGTTCAGAGAAAATGTGGGAGCCCAGACGTCTCACAACCCTATGAGCCTTCACGGTCTGTTAGAGGGACAGCTTTACCTTTACCTTGCTGAACTCTCACTGTGAAGGGAATGCTCGCATACAGGCAGCTTCTCGACTCCGGCTTTGGTAAGGGGGCACGCGGTAGCGTAGTGGTTAAGGTACTATGCTACAAGCCGGAAGGTCGCGGGTTCAAGTCGCGATGGGGTCATTGGGTTTTTTTCAATTGACCTAAGCCATCCAGCCGCACTAGGCCCTGGGGTTTACTCAGCCTCTAACAGAAATGAGTACCAGGAATTAATTAAATAATTTTCCTGGGGAGTGAAGCGCGGCCGGCGCATAAGGCTGACAACCTCACCGCCATCTTTGAGCCGATTGTCTAGATAATGTGGGACCCTCAACGTCTCACAACCCTATGGGTCTTCACGGCCTGGTACAGGGATAGCTTTACTTTTACTTTTTACGACATTTGTAAGATCACATTGAGTCACTGGGAAGAGTGCCTTCTTCTGGGATGTAATGTCATGTAGCCCGGGAGTTCACCAGAGTTTCAGATGAAGATACTGCTTCCGTCTTCAGGATTTAAGAATAATCCAAACAAGTAGCCAGAATTAAAGCTTCTTGTCGGCTACTTGCGTGGTTTATTCTTTCGACTTTGATGATGTAGACATGTTCCGTCATGATATCAGCTAACTTCTGCCATACTAGACGATACATACAAGAAAACATTTATTTTTTCAACGGCTCTTTCAGCCCAGACCTCTTATTCAGTTTCGCAGTCATTTTTCACAGACGGTATGACTCCTTGCACGAGTGATCAGCCCGTCGCAGTTCCGCTACCGACACAGGGCAACACAAACACCGAATAAACGCATACACAAACTAAATATCCATGCCTTGAGTGTGATTCGATCCCATCGTCCGAGCGAGCGAAGACAGTTCATGCCTTAGACCGCGCGTCTACTGTAACCGGGGGCAAAAAACAGTACGTGCTCTTAAAGTAGAAAAAGAAAATTGCAAATCCCTCCCGTACAATAACTGTGTCATTAAAATTATCAATTTCAGCACCTGATTGGCAGTTTTCTCTGCTGGTATCCGGCTGTAATTCCAGTCTTGATTATGGCATTGGCCCCAGCGTCTCTCTGGATATTTACGGTGTTTTCTTTCCTCATGTATGATAATATCTGTACGTTGCAAGGACTGGAGAGTGACCATGGTGTCTGCAGACCTACAGAAACAATAGCTGCTTGATGAATGTTTAAAAGTTGAATACAGTGAACCTACCCTTGAACTGATCTTTCTAGAGTGGCTGCCCCATTTGTCTGACAGCTGCAACGTAGGTTCTTAAGCAGGGCAGCTGATCAAATGTTACAAATTACTTCCTTTCCCCTTTCCTCACCTACTTGATCCTACCTCATCTACGCCTTCCATAAACGTATATTTCGTTATTGAACAGACATGCTGGGAAAAGTTTTGTTGGCTGCGGCATAGGTCATAGGAGTTTAACTACGTCTAAATGCATCATCAGCCTTGGTTTCCAGTTTCCTTCACGTCTTTTCACTCCTTGGAGTCTGACAATGTAAGAACTTTATGTGTGAGGGATACAGGTCTCGGCCATGGTTTCAGTACGAAACTGGTCTGCCGTTGTCCACGTCTTCAGCTGCATCGTATTGTGACGCACATGCCCATTGGTAGGCAACGGCTTGGTAAACACATTCTCGAAATTACATATCCAACAATAGGACATTTATTGCTAGGCAACGGACCAATAAAGACGCATTCTTGAAAAGAGAACACGGTGTTTTTTTTTTTGTGGGGTCAGTATCTAGGAATTATAAAAGGGTTACAGTCAGGAGAGGGTGTACAGGGGAACACAGAAGAGTACAACGGAGTTCAGTTGGAAGTCAGACTAGTTCCAATGCAGTGTCCAGTCGGAAGAGGATGACAGTGTGTCAGATAGTGATTTGTGAACTGTTGTAACCAGTTTATAAAAGTCCAATAAATTCGATCATCAGATCCAAAACCCGTCTAATTAGTCATGCAATCCCCGGATACGTGACATTATCGTAAAGCTATCTCTGGAGGTATAGCTCCACGTATATTAACCTCGCTACCAGATGGAGGTGGACAGCTGTGCGCTCCGGACGCTTTACCCACGTAGGAAGGACTTTTGGTGACCTTTGGGTAGGAGGCTGGGTGGGCCCAAGGATCGAATTTAACACCGTGTAGAAGGGAAAAATATCTCTTGCCCGTGTTGGAAATCGAACCCGGATTCATCGGTTGTCGAGCCCGTGGTATGGCAGCTGTTGTGAGTGTGCTGTCCTTGTTGTAGCAGTTTGTCAGGAAGGGCACCGTGGAAATTGGGCATGTGCAATGCAGATTCCTACGTGCATCTTTGCCACAAGAGCACACCGTGAAGCATGCCCAGTGGTAACATGAACCTTGTGCCATGTGATTTTGCACAGTTTGAAGAAAGCAGTCTTCTGGGATTTGGCACCGTGTATATGTGGTGTTAACCGACGTTTCGGAGGAACGTATCGCCCCCATCTTCAGGGTAGAAGAAAAAGTATAAGAAATCTGCAAGCGACAACACCGTGAGAAACGGTAAAGCAGACTGNATGATTGATTCTTAGGTTATTTAACGACGCCCGTTAAACTCTCGATACCATATAGCACCGAATGGTCTATGAAGGTGATGGTATATATAGTTATTTAGTTTCTTGGGTTGGGATGAGACTGAGTCCATTTAGTACGTCGGCCAGTAATTGGCCTATTGTACCCGCCCCGGGTGGTAGATGGTTAGTGTGGAGCAGTCAGTGGGATGAGAATTGGCAGGGGAAAGTGAAGTACTACGAGAAAAGCTGCCCCAATGTCACTTTTTCCACCACAAATCGGCCACCTGACCTGGGATCTACCTGGGCCGCCGCGTTGGAAAGCCGGCGACTAACCGCCTGAGCTGTGGCACGGCCTTATGGTGTGGGTAAGTAGTAAGGATATGGAAGGACTCTTCTAACATTCGCCTGTAGGAACGGAGAGAGCAACGGAAAGCGTCTGCTAGGGTAGCCGGTGTCTCGGTCGATATTTCAGCCGTAGATCTACCGAATACACTTCTGGGTCCAAGTGTAACGCAGAACTGCATTGGCCTGTATAGGTAACAGTTAAAGTGTTAGCCATTTCTCTAGTCTGGCCTGCACCAGGCTGTTTCGCACATTACATATATGGTGGTCTGTAGTTATAATGTTAGGGATTTTCCGAGGGCTGTCCCTCTTATTTTGCGGTAATAGAGGTAAAACGAAACAAAAGGTAGATTAATCGTACGTGAAATATATTTTCTTTTTCTGTGTGTATAATGCCTCATCACCAGAGTGCAGTACAAAACCATAACACGAAGGCAGTTAATACATCATTCGAAAATGTGCCACAGCTCAAATATTTGGGAACAATAGCAACAAATCAAAATTTGATTCAGGAAGAAATTAAGAGGAGACTGAATTCGGATAATGCTTGTTACCATTCATTACAGAACATTTTGTCGCCTCGTCTGCTGCCTAAAAACGTAAAAGTTTTCTGCGATATAACGGCGTATAGTCCGTTGAAAATAAACCGACGTTTTGGAGGAACATACCGCCTCCATCTTCAGGGTCGAACAAGATGAGCAAGATACCGGCATGAAAGCAGGTGCCAAGTCGAGCCCTGATTTCACGCTGGTATCCTGCTCGCCTTATTCGACCCTCAAGATGGAGGCGACATGTTCTTCCGAAACGTCGGTTTGTTTTCAACGGTCTACACGGCATTATATCGCAGAAGACAGTAGTCTTCATAACCACCGCTGTGAGAAATTTAAATCCCACATAGATTATACAAAATTATAATTTTGCTCGTGGTTTTGTGTGGGTATGAAACTTGGTCTCTGACATGAAGGGAGCAACATAGACTGAGGGTGTTTGAGAGAAAGGTGCTGAGGAGAACATTTTGACCGAAGAGGGGTGAAGTGACAGTCAAAGTAGGAGAAGAATCTTTTTCTCAGACATTACGTTTACGATTTACCTTTTCATTTACCATGAAGTAGCACTATGCTACAAGTCAGAAGGTCGCGGGTTCAGATACCGATGAGGTCATTGGATTTTCTTCAGTTGACCTAATCCTTCCGGCCGCACTATGGCCCTGGGGTCGACTCAGCCTCAAACGGAAATGAGTACCAGGAATTAATTAAATAATTTTAAATAATTTTCCTGGGGAGTAAAGCGCGGCCGGCGCGTAAGGCTGATAACCTTACCGCCATCTTTGAGCCGATTGTCTAGAAAATATGGGACCCTCAACGTCTGACAACCCTATGGACCTTCATGGCCTGTTACAGGGATAGCTTTACTTTTTTTTTTTACTTTTATTTCATCCCCAGTTCTAAAGTAATCGGGAAATTATTCAATTCTTTCTCATGAATCACAAATGATGACGCTCATGATTAAAATTCGATTAGTGACAAGTGACAAGTCGCCGTCGCTGGTCTGGCAGCGCCGTCATGAATACGTCAGAACAGCCGATGTTCAGGTTGTCAAATCAAAATTTAAATCACCACAGATAGACTGGCAAAGTGCTCGGAAACAGGAGAGAGTAGGGACTCATTCGTAAATGCTTGAGTCCAAAAGAGGAATTGGACTGTCCGTAGCTGAGGCGGTTAGTGGCAGGCTTCTCATCTCTGAGGCCCTGGTTCGATTCCAGGGAACTCCATATGGTATTTGTGTGGGGAGTGGGGGGCAAAGTGGCATTGGGGCAGGGTTTTCTGCTAGTACTTTCCCCCTCTAAATTGTCATTCCCCAGATGATCCGTTCTATGTATCTATACAAATTCAGTCCGTAACTCACAGGAAACATTACATCTCCGCTACAAAGCCCAACCGGTTAAGGCTGTTTCGCTGTTTGCTATGAAAACCATACGAAACACACACATGCACTCTGTGGACAGAATGCAACATTTTTAGCCTCCTTTCCTTATTTTGAAAAAATAAAAAAGAGGCTTTTGTGATCACCATGCTGTCGATGTGTCTGTGAATCCACCCACCCCATAAACTTTGTAATGCCTGAACCAGTATTCATGCAACTTGGTTTGTATATAATGGCACCCGAGCCCGACTCAACGGCTTACTTCGAAAATGCCTGCCATCAGTCTGTGTGTCCATACGTGTATGTTGCTAGGCAGTGGTTCGGTAAAAATTTTACCGCAACAATGAATACACACGCCACAATACAGGAATTGTTGGATGTGACGTTTTCAATGCTGTCTTTGTCATATCAAAAGAAAGTATGCGATTAGTTGTTCCCAGAACTTCTTGTATAATATTAAAGCAGGTGGTACATATAGTAACCACTGGGCTTTAAAGGGTTAACATCCGGAGCTTCTTACATTGTTTATTTGTCGAAAGGCAAAAGATTCAATCTAAGATTGTCTGACGATTGTGACTGGGATGTGAAGCCGTGTAGTTTGGTAGAAAATTACAGATATTTCGGAAACGTGTGTTCCACGTTCCTTGGAATCGTTGGTGCCTTTTTATCAAACTACACACAAAGTCACATCCCTGAAAATTATTCCTTAAAATAGCCAGTTTTCTAAACGACATTATTAAAGGCTGCCTGTCCTAAAGAAGAGATGACGAGACTTAAGTGACTTATCTCGTAACATTCTGTACACTTGGATTAACGATTTGCTTACTGGGTAATGAATTTTATAATCTCAGTTTTCTATCAGTAGCTTTGATCTCAGTATCAGAGATTGTAGAATGAACTGATAAGATTATATCATCTCTGAGTTGCGGATGAAGCGTTAATTAACTTCAGTTTCCGTTTTACAGTGCCTCTTTTATAAGTTCAGAGAAATTTTAAGCTCTTCACACACATCTGTAACAGTTGTTTCGTAGGATTAAGCGCCATAAATAGCTCTGATGGCATTTCTCTCATACTGTTCTACGTATTTCTACATGATGTAATCTTGATGTGGCTTTAGGAAGTGTCTACCGCTCTACTAAAGAAAACAAATGTGTCTTATCAGTTGAGATCCGTCAGTCCACTCTTGTCAGCTACAACATCCACAGCAGGTACTTATTATGCTCTAAATAACTAACTAATTTAACTCTAATGTATAATATCCGAGACGGTTTTGCGTAGATGTGTCTGCATGTCTTATATTTCTTACATGCTAAACATTGTCCAGTTCTTGTTTAGCCTACAAATTTCATTCATTTCGTTTGTTCATCCATCGATGGCTCTACAGCCCTTTCTTTGGCCCTGGTCTCTTTTCAGTTTCGTAATCTTTTTTACACAGACGGTAGGACTCCTTGGACGAGTGATCAGCCCGTCGGAAGGCCGCTAGCTACACACAGGACAACACAAACACAGAATAAATGCACACAGACATCCATGCCTTGATTGGGATTGGAACCCACGATCCCAGCGTTCTAGCGAACGAAGACAGAACGTACACATTACCACACGGAATTCCCGTGTGTTCTATACGCATAGCATTGTTGAACGGAACACACTGTACTTTTCAGTTCAACTTTTATTTATCGTGCTACGTTGCAACGGTAAATGTAAGGTATTGCTATCCGTGTAACAGGCCTTGGAGGCCCATAGGGTTGTGAGACGTCGAGGCTCCCACATTTTATAGACAGTCGGCTCGCGGACGGCGGTGAGGTTGTCAGCCTTACACGCTGGTCGCCCATTACCCCTCCAGGAAGTTTCCTGGTACTCATTTCTGTGTAGCATTGTCTTGGAAAGCTGATAATCACTCAACTGGTCAAATGTTCCCGTTTTTTAATTGTATTCCGGCCAAGTCCGTGTAACGATGTATTCAGAAGACACGAAGTCAGATCCCATTCATGGATTTTCTCACGCTCGGGGCGAATTTCAGCATGGTATTATGAAATATATAACAGCTCTATTACAGATTTTTACATACCGGTACTTACGTAATTACCGTCTCAGCTCATTTGAGTTACAGTTCAAATAGTGTCATTAAATTTCCGAACATGGACAGTCTTCTATTATGCTTTGTTAACCGTCTACAGAAAATTCAGATGGTATATTAATTATCAATTAATTACTTCTGTTTCTTAAAATCAGGACATGTGTCTATCAAATATTAATCATTATTAGGTCAAAATAGATTAATGAACTGCCACCTTAGAGAGGGGGGTTAGAATAACACCACCATAGTCCTGAGAGTCGTAGAGGGCTACGGTAAGGGAGTCTGGTGCCTGGGGTTATGACTCGGCCACCCTGTCACGTGCAAGGTGGTACGCGTGACGAAAATAACGGGTTCTAGTTCAGATGATTGGATTTATTATCACATTCGTTTACAAACACTCTTAAGTACAGGAAATACAGTGCTATCGCTGATTTACACATTTGCCACTATTTCTCAGTTTACACTAATCGGCTCCTAGCAACGGATCTCAACCCAGGAACTGAAACTTCAAATCACTGTATAAAGGTCTTCTTGTCTTCAGTCACTTTGTACTCCTCTGTCCTAATCTGTACTCAACTAATCTTCGGAATTCACAAAGGACATGAGCCATTCTCGTCCTTGTACACTCTAGTGCTGAACCCTCCTAGACTTCTTATTAATTTAAGCTACAGTAGGTCCTCATTATATAGGCTCCGCACGAACAACACAGAAAACACAGTTCCACTGATGCGTAGCGCAGACCACACAGAAAACAAGTCACATGATAGCTATCTTGTCAATCCATTGGCGCGCTGAGTGTTGCCTAGCAGCGAGCTATAAACATCCGGCCTATCGTGTGCTGTTATCGCGGGGTATTTATCGATCCGTTGCCTGACAGTGCGTTGACATGTCACAATGCACAGACCTGGTCCTCCAGTCAGGGGTTGCCTTCAAATCTGACGATCATGGTCTGTAAAAAAATATTGTTGGGAAGTGCAATGAAGTGAAAACAGGATGCAATCTGGCAGAATCTTCTAAGGAAGGCTAGGGCACAAGAAGGGCTGTTGTGTCAATGATGATAATGTTGATTGATAAACTACATATGGTACTTTCACTTCATTGGAAGATGAATCGAGTTCCAACGAATGAATGACATTTTCGTGTCTTTAGTTTTTTTTTTTTTTGCTTGAAACATGTATTAAAATAAATAGGCTCTAATTCGCGTTACAGTTATTGGTTAATGTCTGCTTCATGTTTGTGATGTAACTAGCATTAATAATTGCGACACACAGCGCGCATCGAACATCAACAGGACAACACTAAAGAGTCCTGTTTCCCAAACAGAACCACAAGGCGGTAGACGCTCGGCTTCCTTCAAAGAGAAGCAATAAAAAGGACCCGAACCAATTTGGTTTAAACATTTTAACAAAATCTTCTTAAACATACTAATTGTAATTTATAAATATTTTAACCTATTAGTACAAGCCGCTGTAGTTGTTGAAAACATTAGATTTTGTACTCGTATTGTGATAACATTGTATGTATATATTAATATTCACAAAACATATTGTAATTGTGGTTTCTAATTGTATTGATATCCTTCTGAAGATGTTCTATAGGACAGAAACATGTTGAGGATAAAATATTAAAAGAAAAAAAAAATAACTTCATCAGAGTCACGCTGGACAGAATTAATTAACCATTTATAGCAGAAGCGGCCTCCGTAGTCTAGGGGTAACGTTCCCACCTCATGAATCAAGGTACGCGGGTTCAAACCCGGCGGAGGTCATGGAATTTTTAAGGGCGGAAAAATTCAGGGAACAAGTCCTCCGGGAGGGACTTTAAGCCGTGGTGGGTCCCGTGTCGTAGCTTTACGGCACGTAAATCCTCATGTCTCTAGGATACCTCTGAGCAAAATTAGGCAACAAGTTTCCCGCCCAAGTAGTTACCAATGCCTCTGGTAGATGGGGAAAATATCAGGTACCGAGGGCCGACCTCGTTGGCTGAACGGGACTGATAGCACGCACCAGTACCAGTAGGGTATGGCGACGGTAGAAATTAAAGGGGGACGGACAGTGGACCAATAAGTGGTCTAAGTGCATGGGGAAACCCACCCCCTCTAATAATAATAATAATAATAACCATTTATAGCATTAATAATCTTTAATCACATACAGAAGGATGTAGAGTGTAAAGGATATTGTTTCCCTCGCAGATGACGATGCTTCAGATCCCCACCGGATGTAGAACAGTTCCACGAAATTCCTTTCCCGCAGAACCCACTGTCCTTTCCGGTTCAGAGCTTCCCCGAAACGGATGTTTTATTAAAGCTCATAAATAATATTATAATCTCATAGCGCATGGATGAGTTACACTGAAATTCAGGGAAACAAGAACGTCAAGTGAGAGTTATTCATCCAGCTCAGATTTTTGCACGTTCAGGTCATATACACACTTGAGATGGTTTATTTAATGATGCTGTGCCAACTCAGTATCAGTTGTGCCCAATTTTTAGATACCCTTTTCTCCTTTCTCTTCTCTTGTATCTACGAGCTGGATGGTCGGGGTTCGATTCCCAGCAGGAGCAATATTTTTCTCTTCTCCAAAATGTCCAGACCGGCTCTCGGGCCCACCCAGCCTATTCAGCGTATTATTATTATTATTATTATTATTATTATTGGAGGGGGTGGGTTTCCCCATGCACCGCGACTAATAGTCTATTGTACGTCCCCCTTTGATATTCTACCAGTCTCCATACCCTGCCCGTACTGGTGCTCGCTATCAGCCCCGTTCAGCCAGCGAGGCTGGCTGTGGTACCCGATGCTTCTCCATCTTCCGGAGGCATTGGAAACTACTTGGGCGGGAAACTTTTTACCTAATTTTGCTCAGAGGTCTCCTAGAGACATGAGGATCTTTTACGTGCCCTAAATCTACGACACGGGACCCACGGCTTAAAGTCCCTCCCGGAGGACTCGTTCCCTGAATTTTTCCGCCCTTAAAAATTCCACGACCTCCGCCGGGTTTGAACCCGCGTACCTTGAGTCATGAGGTGGGAACGTTACCCCTAGACTACGGAGGCCGCTTATTCAGTGGATACCGGGGTTTCTATCCCCGGGATAATACGGCTGGGCCGTGAAGGTGACTACTCACCTCCATCTATTGCCCAGGTCACGAATGCTGGAACTATACCTCCATTCCCCATACATCTTCATAGCGTGTTGCTTAAAGAAACACAGGGACAAGTTTACCTTGTCTTATTTTATATTTGTCTCTTTTTATCTTTTATTTTTCCCATGTATACCTCCTCATTTGCTTCGTAACCACTTTTCCTGAACATTTTGTATACTGTATGTTACGACATTGCTAGTTCGGATATGTTAATTTATATAGTGACTATGTAAGATTTGAGGTCTTCACGGCGGTGACTATGAAGAATACCGTGTTCTGGGATGTGGCGCCGTGTGGAGCTTGTTTTAACCAACGTTTCGGAGGAACGTTCCTCCGAAACGTCGGATTAAACAAAATCCAAATTGCGCTACATCCCTGAAGACGGCGTTCTTTATATAGTGACTAGTCTGCATATTGGACGACTGAGGAATCGGGGTTCGGTTCCCTGCAGCGGCTCTGGGGTCTGCCTAGCCTCTAATCCAATGTGTGTGAGGGGCTCTTTCCCCTTTGGTGAAGCTGACCACTCATCTCCATCCACCACGGAGGTTAAGAATACGTGGAACTATGCCTCTACTCCCTATACATCTTCATAGCGTGGGGTGTAATGAAGCATTGTGAGACCTATACATTTTTACCTGTTAGCATATTAACTATTTTGGTTATGTGTACCACTTTCTTTAACATGAAAATATCCTCTGCGTTTTGCCAATAAAGTGTATTTATGCACGTATGTTCAGAAGAATACACTGCGACTATTTCCCTAGACTACCTTAACAGGTTAGTCTTTGTAATGGAAACTTGAATGTTTTCTGTGAGGTAGGAACTCAGCTTGTGAATATTACTTACGTTAAATTGAGGCATATAAGGGCTTAACACACTTTTCCAAACTTAGAGCGTTCAGTTATGTAGTTAAATTTTTACCGTACTCTTTGCAGTTCTGTTGTGATGTTCTCAGCAGAAGAGAGAACTTTATATCCGCCGTGAAGTTCATGACTTCTGTTCCACATGGGTACAAGGGTTCCTGTAAAAGTTTTTGTGTTTCGGAACGCTGGTTGAGGAAGCCTGTAGTACATTAATTATTGCCGCAGAAATAGTGTTGGTAAGGAAGTGGAATTTTTCTTCCGGAGGCAGTATTTCCCTTCAGAGAATATTGAATGAACAAGCTGTATTTAAACTTTGTATGGCGTTACATAGAGCTCCATTTTTTTCATTCTGTCTGCGCACTTGCAGAGTGTTACACAACATCCTACCATTGCTGTCTGCATCCGTCATTTTCTCTCCACCTCAGAATATATTCGTATTTCTTGTGACCGCGGAAAGAAACTAATTACAGAAAAAGTAATTTGTCTGCCAGGAAGACAGTCTGTCTCTTTCACTTGTAAGGCGCTCACTCCAATGCAAATACAGTACAGTTGAAGTTACCGAAATCGGAACTTCGACTGAATTGGAAGATACCTTCGTCAGGATTGAACGTTATAATATAATATGGACTGAGAGCGTCGTTAAAGTTTACATAAATGATATACGTCACATAGAAAAGGTAAAGCTATCCTTGTAACAGGCCGTGGAAAGTCATATGGTTGTGAGACGTCGAGGTTCCCACATTTTCTAGACAGTCGGCTCACAGATGGCGGTGAGGTTAGCGTTAGACCCTGTCCGCCCTTTAGTCGCAGAAAGTCTCCTGGTACTCAGTTCCAAAATTGTTGATAAGAAAGAGGTACTACCTACTCTTTCTAATACCGGTATTTATTGTTCCAGTGACAAAATCGATACAGTTTACATAGTTGAATATAATTTCGAAAATTCCACCCTCAACTTCGCAACTCGTGTGAGGACATTCGTGTCGCTCGTCTGTACAGTGTACGTTCTACTGTACAGTGAAATAGCTCTTACTTACTTACTTACTTACTCATGGAGCTGAGCCCTTCTGGAGGAGACGCCAATTCTGCAGCCACTCAAGAATTTCCTAGCATTTTATGGAAGCCGAAGGGTCATTGCCGTTTTCACAAGAGCCCTGCACTTGTCCCTTTCCTGAGCCAGATCAATCCAATCCATACTATCCCATCCTCTCTCTCTAAGATTAATTTTAATTTTGTCCACCCACCTACGCCTAGGTCTTCCCAGTGGTCTCTTTCCTTCTGGCTTTCCCACCAATATCCTATACACATTCCTCGTCTCCCCCATTCGTGCTACAATGAAATGGCTCTATCTCGGAAAACTTTCGCAATAGGTCACATGTACATGTACAATTTTTTTGCTTAGAATGAGCTATACTGTGGCCTCTGAGAATATTGAGTTTTCCTCCTGTTGCATTCTGTATAGTTTAGCTACTGATAGCGTCATTATTTGGTCCACATGAAGATTAAATGTCATTCAGTGCAGTGTATTACTTGGGATCTCAGTGAAAGACGGAGGGGGTGGAGGAAAGCTATTCGCATTCCAGCTGCGTAGCAAAATCCGGTTAGAATTGTCCTTATAGCCGGCCTCATGGAGCGTAACAAGAGGACTCGCTGAGCGTGAAGTTGCCCGCAAACACAAGCTTAGACGTAGTGATAAGCTCCCGTGGTTAGAGAGATTTGTTTCACTAGTAACTGTATAGGCGCCGGCTATCAGCTTTCCGCTCGAGGGGCTAGCGACTGCCGAGCGGTGAGTGGGAAGGATGTGCTGCAGTTGTATCGACATTACGCATGCGTGCATGTGTTTGGTGTTAACACCTCAATTTCGGTCACTTGTGACTGCCCCTGCATCCACAGGTTTCTGCGGCAGAAGTGTGTATACATTGCAGTCTGCAGCCGTTGGCCAATATGAATTGATTTTTTAGTGTAATCTCCTTATTTTAAAAAATGAAAAGTCTTATGACATCACCTTGCTGTCTGTATGTCTATCTCCCCTGGCTTTTTCATTTTTCAGTGCTGTCAGTGTTGCGTCAAAGTAAAGAAGGCCTTCTTGTTTTCAACATGCCGGTGTTCCGACTCTATTCCGGTTTTCTAGCTACGTTTTGCACCAAGTTTATACTAAAACGCTGGCCGGGAGAGCTCAGTCGGTATGGCGACGGGCTATGGGCTGTACAGCCGGGGTTTGATTCGCGGCATAGGCAAGATTTTACTCTTCTTCAAATCGCCCAGACCGGCTCTGGGGCCCACTGTGAGTACTGTGCTCTGATTTCACGGGGGGTAAAGGTGCAGGGGCGTAAAACTGATCTCTCACCCCATCGAGCGCCGAGGTCCAGAATTGTGGAACTGTACCTCCACTCCATTGTACGTCTTCATGGCAGATCTCTCTCTCTCTTGCTTTCCTGTTGCTCCCACTGGAGCATAGGCCATATATGAAACGCTTTGTTTCAGTTCAGTTTCATAATCCTAAAACAATCGGTAGGACTCCTTGGACTGGGGATGAGCCTGTCTCAAGACCGCTACCTACACAAGACAACACAAACACAGACTAAACACAGACATTCATTGATTTAGTGGGATTCGAAACCACGATTTCAGTGTTCCAACTGGTGAAGACAGTTCATTCGTTAGACTTCGCGGTCGTTGTGATCGGTCTTCATGGTACAGGAACAATTCTGTGTTTTCATCAGTAGTTAGACTGTAGCTTCCGATGGAGTGACAAATGATTGATTAATTGGAAGGGATTTGGAAGGAAGCGGCCTGCTTAATAAAGGGTCTCATCCCGACAGTTGTCTGGAGGGGCTGATGGGAATCATGATTTACCTCAGGATAGCCAGGTGGTTAGTCCGAGATTCGAACCACTCACCTCCAGAATTGAGTTTGGAGCTTGACCGCTATGATAGTCCGTTTCGTCTGATTTGTATGATTTCATGGTCACGTCGTCATTTCCTGGATAACAGAAATATATAAATTATTTGAACATTACTGAGGTGTGGAGTGGAGTAGAATAGAATGGAGTGAGTGAGTGAGTGAGTGAGTGAGAGCCAGCGGAGTCACTCCCTAATAGAACTGGAGTTACCGGTAGGTCAGACGCCTCCTCTCGTCGAAGAGGAGGCCACATTTCGAAACACGCGAAGTTCTGGAAAGAACAAAGATATCGTCAGGATTCCCAACAGGGCCCGAAACCAAGGGCGCCTGTCCTGGGGAGGTTCAGTAGAAATTTCCTAGACTGGGCTGAACTGGACTTTACTTCCTGCTTGTTCTTATTTTTCAGCTTGTATTCTTATGTGGTTGTTGAGTGGTAACACGCCTGATATTCGACAGATTTCGGCTTCGAATCCCGGTCTGGGGCTCTGTTCTGACCGAATCTTCCGTAGGCTTCATTAGTCTCCAGGCAAAGAGGGGTGCAATATCTCATTGTGACCGAGCTACTTGCTTTCACATCTTTTGTAGTTCATTATTTACTTACCATCCTACAATTTGGCGAGACAGTAATCCGGTGAAATAAACCTTAAGCAAATAAATATACTTTATTCTTGTGTGCCTCTTGTTCATGTACAGAGAGACCTGCATGAATGTAATGTACACAAGATTCAGACCCCTGGGTGTGATGTCGGACCCGTATAATTGTGCTTTCAGTGTTTGCGAAGTTCTCTTTTGTGTTCGCAATTTTGCTATATTCACGTAGAGACATGGGAGATATTTCATCGCGAGGAACTTCAAGTAGACTAGTGTAACCACATCCATGATAATGTCACGATTTTGAGCGTGAATATAGACGGGGTTTGGATTTGTGAGTGGATTTATTGACCACTTTTACACTCACGACTCGGAACTACAGGGAATTAAAGCGCCACCTCAATTCTCCACAATTCACAAATCATCACAGCACTCGCTGAGTCTTTTTTTAGTGTACTGTGTCTTCAGCAGTCGTTCCCTGGCAGTGGCTTCTAACATTAGAAATTGTTCAGCCTCACACGCTCAGATCCTCTCTTCACAGTATTCCGTGCAGAACTCAACTGACTGGGTCTAACCTTGTACCTTAACATCTCGGCGCGAACCACGTAGAAACGTTTCGTTTCCATCGTTGAAATCCAACTGTTGCATTATTAAGAATCTGCTGCCTAGCAACGGGAACGTGTCTACCGAGCCGTTGCCCAGTCACGGTCGGTGTTTACAGAGTCACCGATTAGCAACGGGTCTATACGCCACAATAAGATATGAACCAGCATGAAAGAGGAATACATCATAGCTTAATTTGACTAACCCTTTGACCCTGAAGATGGAGGCCATATGTTCCTCGAAAGGTTCGGGCTTTCTCTGAACTAAACCGCAGTACAACCCAGGGGATTGTACTTTTCATACACGCCGTTGTGAAAACCTCCGATAAGACATGTGACAGTACTTTATTTACAGCAGGGATACATACGTCGTAGAGTCATTAAGTTCGTGGAATGTGGTTTTATCGCATCATATTACAAGATACTCGCATACACTTACACAGATCCGCATCATCCCTGAAAATAGTTGCCGTTGGCCGCTATGTAAGTCTGCTAACGTTGATATAGCTGCCGAAAACATTGCTGAAACACATTGCCAGGAAATTCCCGTACGGCGTCTCTTGTGGCAATGGCCACCTCCTCGGACAACTGAAATCTACGACCACGTAGCTTTGCTTTCAAGCGGTGAAAGAGAAAGAACTCGCATGGTGCGAGATCAAGCGAGTACAGAGAGTGTGGCAAAACGGTGACCTGTTGCCTTGCCAGTTCCTCTTGGACAAGAACAGACCGATATGCAGGGGCGTTGTCGTGTAGCAACAGCCAATTCTTCCTACGCCAAATGTTTCGCTAAGGGATTTTCCTAGTTTCTGGCAGAACTTGATGTTTGCCCGTTGTTCAGACTGCCATATTTTCGATTTCCGCCACTTGCATTTAACTGCAGTTCACAATAGAGTTCGTAGTTCTACTTATACTGTTTGCACACAACTGCCTCTTGCTGTGACGAGAGATGAACCGACAGGGCATAATATCGTGCCTCAGCCTATCCACTGTAGTGTACTGCAACGACGCTTTGCGGACATTCCACGAACTTATTGACCGTGGAAGTATAACAGTAACCTGCATGTTACACTTCTGCAGTACCTGCCAAAATCTAATGGGATAAAACGCTTTCCTATGTAATATGCAAACAGATACGTTTGTACTCGTATCTTACGTGCCCTCCACAATCGATTTGCTGTCAGGAGTGTCGAGTTGCGGAAGTGGCCGTCTGTCACATTTCCCTCGCCAGCAATCGTGCCAACTGTTGGCCTGAACCTCTCCCGAATCGTGTTCAGACCCATAGGCCTACAGAACAAGAATCGCTATGTTCAGTTTCAAAATAGTCACAGTTACTGAGTGGTTACATGGCTTTGTAAAGGTTGAGTCAGTACACCGTGTTTGTGTTGAATATTTTTCTTTGTCTACTCACTCACTCACTCATGGAGCTGAGCCCTTCTTGAGAAGCCGCTAGTTGTGCGGCTACTCAAGAACTTACCAGCATTTTATGGAACCCGAAGGTTCATTACCGTGTTCACAAGAGCCCTCCACTGGTACCTATCCTGAGCCAGATTAATCCAATCCATACCATCCAATCCTATCTCTCTAAGATCCAGTTTAATATTGTCCACCCACCTACGCCTTGGTCTTCCTAGTGGACTCTTTCCAGCTGGCTTTCCCACCAATATCCTATATGCAGTTGTCTCATCGACCATTCGTGCTACATGCCCTACCCATCTCATCCTCCTTGATTTTATCGATTATACTTGGAGAAGAGTGCAAGTTATGAAGCTCCTCATTATGCAGGGTTCTCCAACCTCCTTTCACTTCTTTCGAAGTGTAAGTCAAATCTAATACACATGACGTTTCGGAATTTCATTCTGCTTCTGTCTACTGTAGCTTAGTGCCATTAACTAGTTCCATAGAGCCCTTCTTGAATATCTGATAATTGCTCACCCAGCCAAGGAATTCCTCTGCGACGTGACACTCTGCCGTTCGTAGGAACATACTGGCTATATGTACGATGTTATGTTCGTACAGCGGTGGGTATGAACAGTTCTGTCTTCTGCGTTATAACGCCAGTGTAGTCCGTTGAAAGTCAATTGACTTTTCGGAAGAATATGTCACCTCCATCTTCAGTGACGAAGAAAAAGCCTAGGAAGAATCCAGCCTGAAGCATGTGGCAAGCAGAGCTCTGCTTTCTGATTTCTTGTTTGGCTTATTCTCTCATCCTCAAGATGGAAGTGACATGTTCCTCCCCGAAACGTCGGTTTACTTGCAACGAACTACACGACGTTATATCCCAGAAGGTAGAACTGTTTATAGGCTACATCTCTGGGAATTTTGTACGTTCCTTCGAGACTTCTGTCAGCCTATACGTCCCGTCCCAGAAGACACTTCTTCAACGAAAGAACCTCAGATCTCACCAGAAATTCTCTGTCTTTTAAGCAACTCTGATGTTCATTACCTCGTTACCAGGAGCCGGCTGTTGGACTCCATCTGGAGCCGGACTCATCGACCTCCGTTCATCAAAGCCTGTTATCATCACAAGATCCACCCTAATGTTATCCTTCCAGGTGCTTCCCCTTCTAAGCCACATTCTCAGCCCATCATAGACCTCTAAATCTGAACATCCTATTGGCACTTGATGTCATATAAATGACGAAGTTACATTGCGCAATAACCTAAATTGTGTTCTTGACATCACCCATTGTAGGTCTATATTTTTAGCACCTATAAAAATATTTGCCGATCACAGTGGCCGCGCGGTCTGAGGTATGAATCGTCTTCGCCCTCTCGAACACTGGGATCGTGGGTTCGAATTGCAGTTGAGGCATGGATGTCTATTCAGTTAGGACTGAAATCGAATCTCTGTGGTACAAACAGTATATTCCGTCTAAAACATATTTGATGGAGCGTCATCATTAGAAAGTCACTAGATTCTACTTTCAGCATACATGTATGATGCGGACATACCACTGCAGACATTTCTTCCCTTTGCCTACTCAAGGTATGACGTGCCCTCAGAGATGATTATTATTATTATTCGGAGGAGGTTGGTTACCCCATGCACTGCGGCCATTTATTGATCCATTGTGCGTCCCCGACACGGGACAGACGGCTTAAAGTCCCTCCCGGAGGACTTGTTCCCTGAATTTTTCCGCCCTTAAAAATTCCACGACCTCCGCCGGGTTTGAACCCGCGTACCCTGAGTCATGAGGTGGGAACGTTACCCCTAAACTACGGAGGCCGCTTGCCCTCAGAGATACTTAGAACAGACTAGACCCTAATGTTAAGTTGGTACTTATCCTACTGTTGCATTCAACGTTTATGGATATTGCACTTTTCACGAGAGGATGCTTAATGTGGGCCACTCACGATCTGTACTAGCATTGCTTCATGACTCTCGGATTCATCGGTGGAAATCAGCCGTTCGTGAAATACTCGCTGAAAAGTACCCATTGTGATCAGCGATAAGGCGTTAACTTCCCAGCAGAACATGATTGTATTGGAGTGAGAGGGTCCGAGGTTTGAGCTCCGTTGTGCCCGTTAAATGCAAATACTAAAAAGTGGACAAGACACGAGGAAATACAGATGGGTACAACATAGTGAAGCTTTCACTAGAACGGAGGTCAAATGTACAAAATAAAAGGATCTGAACAAAGGAAATGTTATAAATTATATAACTATCCATTAATGGTAGGTTATAAGCTCTGTGAGGAGCCGGGACAGCTTAGTCGATGTAGCGACTGGCTACGAGCTGGACAACCGAGAACTGATTCTTGGCAGCGACAAGAACTTTCTTCTCCTGGGCGGCCCGGGTTCGATCCCGGGTCAGGTCAAGTGGGATTTGTGGTGGACAAAGTAGCGCTGGGGCAGGTTTTCTCCGAGTTCTTCGGTTTCCCATGCAAATCTTCATTCCACCAATTGCTCCACAATCACCCTCACCTATCATCTGGGGCTCGTACAGTAGGCCAGAAGTGGCCGCAGTACAAGGGACTTAGTCCCACCCCACTAGCAATAAAAAGAACACTAAAGTAAGGAGAAGTTTATAATTAACCTACTGTGAATCCATAGACTACTAGAACCATGAGTAGATAAGCAACGTTTTCTGTTAGAAACCTAAATGAGAAATAGAGCTTCAAGATTCCGCCACTTGAAATACAGTTGAAGTTCTATGGTTATTTTTTGTTATATACAATACACAAATTCAACACAATTTGGAAGGGTAAACAATGAAAATCTATCATGAATTTTTGCATTACTGGTTATTTTATTGTATATTTATAGTGCCACGTGATTTAGTGACTGTAGACTTGGTTTGGATTTGTAGTTCAATTTATTGAACACTTACAGATCATAACTACAATTAACTATAGCGCTATCTCTAATTCAAACACTCTGCAGTTCATTACAGCACACATTAAATGTTTCAGCATTGCTGTATCTTTACCGGTTGACGCCTGGTAACGGCTTCAACTCCGTAGTTACCTCAGCTTCTGTTTTCACGTCCTTACTGGCCGGAGACTGTCTCACAACTAGCTCCTACTCTTCTAACTGTCGTCTCAAGACTCTCTCGTAATCGCAGCTGCTCCTCGTTATGTAGCCTCGGCACGGACCGCACAGGAAACACCGCTTGCAGCAGTTCTTTTATCGTTCCGTGCATGTCTTTTGCGACCATTACCCAGCAGCAGCTGTTGTACAGCTGCTTATTTCGCGGTTCTTGTCTAACAGCAGATCTACGTGCCACAGTAGCGCGATTAATGAACAGTAAATTGGGATGGGTGTGGAAGGAAGCATTTTTAATTTAATTTAAGGCGCCATTTATTTACAGCGGCTGAGGAAAACTACAAGGTACTTCCATCCGGTGTAGTCGATGTCCGGACGAGATTCGAACTGTCCGCCCTTGGAATACAAATTAGACTCGTTACTGCATGGGCCGACGTTCTTGATGGCAACAGTACTCAAAGCAACTTCGTGTACTCGTGCGTAAGGTATTGTTGTAAATAGTTTGTGAAATGCACTGGGTCAACAATTGATATTCCGATTTCTTTATGGGGTATAATTATCGTCCGCAAACTCCGTGGCCTGTAGTCCGCAAGTGAACTATAACCACCGAGCGACCGCCGCTTGTCGGCGAAGTGTTCACTTCTTTGGATTTAGTAGCTATATATAATTCTTTTCCAAAGAAAGGTCAGCCTTGCGTCAAACCCCTAAACTGAAGGACCAATTCACTGTATTTATGTCCCCCAGTGACAGGGTGGTCCAGTCATACCCCAAGGTACCGGGTTCCCTCTTCCTCGCCTTCTACGACTCGCAGAGCTAAGGAGGTACTCTAACCCGCCTTCACGCCGGAGCCGGGATAGCGCAGTCGGTATAGCGACTGGCTACGGGGTGGAGGACCAAATGGTCGGAGTTCGAGTTCCGATCGGAGAAAGATTTCTCACTTTTCTATGTCGTCCAGACAGGTTCTGGGGCCCACCCAACCCTCTATCCAATGGGTACCGGGGTCGCTTTTCCCGAGAGTAAAGCGGCTGGGGCGTGAAGCTGACCACTCACCTACAACTAGTGCCGAGGTTAAGAAAACGTGGGTCTATACATCCGCTTCCCCACACGCCTTCGTGGCGTAGTGATTAGTTAGGCACAGGGAGTGTACCTTACCTTACCTCCTCACGGGAGCTTTATGGACTATAGCAGATGGTAATATCAGGTCTTTCTTTATAATGTTCTCTCAGATCTGGTTATGAATGTAATATTATTCATCAGATAAGTGTGTTCCCTTCTACTGACATTGTTCTGCCATGTGTAATATTGAACCAGTACACTGAGAGGTTAAAGGTCAGTGGGCCGCGTACCAAGATGATTGCAGCGTATAGCGGCGTAAGAGAAATACTGCTGTTGGGCGAAGCAGTCACGAACGCTGCCAGTTGAAATGACCGCAGTCATTACGTCTCTACCCTGTAATCGTATTATGACAAAGCCACATAACGTACCGAACAGTGTGGATATTCAGTCGTGAATGTCGAAGTGCGCATGTAAACACATTTCCTATTAATGTATTCATAAAGTACTCATTTCTTTTGAGATATATACATAAAATGGAGGATAATATTGTCACGATTTAGGAGATGTGCGTGACTTACAGACGGGTTCTGGATTGGATTATTTGATTTATTGACACCTTATTCACATAACTTGGGACTACAGGCAATGCAGCGCTGTCGCTGATCTACACACTTGAAGTTCACCGTTACACATGCACTAGGGTTCTCAGTCTTCACTGGCCGTATCCTGGCAACGGATTTCATAGCAGTCTCACTGTTATTTCAAATCATACTTGAAGACTTCTTTTCACAGCCTAGTTCCTTTCTTGCCGTTATTCTGCAAGTGCCAACTCATTTCAATTCCCCGGCTCCCAAGCTCATATCCTGGCAGGCTAGCGTCTTGAAATTAAATTATTCTCAACTGAACTCTTCTTTATAACCACTTTACGCGGAACACCTAGAAAACAACCTCTCTGTTGTTGAAAAGGTGTGTTTACAGCGCCGCTGTGTAGCAACAGAATTTAATTTATTGTTGCTTGCATATTTGTTGCCGCGGGAATGTGTTTACCTAGTCATTGCCTAGCAATGAACGTTTATTCTGACTTCACTATTCCGGCTTTCGGGCGTCATGGCACAATATTAAAACTAATCTTGAGCATGTGAACGCAATGAGAAACTAAGATTAATGTGTTCTGAGATGTGAAGCAGTGTAGTATGGTAGATATATACATATGTTTCGGAGGGACATGCTGCCTCCAATTTCAGGTTGGAAGTGTAGGTCAAAGCCGAGCGTGGAAGAAATGTTACAGGTACATGGAGAGGGACCACTGTGATAAGCTCCCAAAGCGAACCAGTCAGATTAGGAGTCTCAGGCATATTGGAAGGCCTTTTTAGCCTACTTTCCTTATTATAGAAAATTAAGTAGGCTTGTGAGGTTTACCTTGCCCTCTATGTGCCTGTAGATGTACCCCCCCCCCCGCAACAAATATTAATGCCTGAACCAATGGAACTTGGTATGTATGCCACGGTACCTGAGCCCATCTCAACGGCGTGATTCATGAATTGACCCAATCAGTAATAACAACATTACAACCTCTCAAACTGTTGAGGCAAAACCTTAATGTTCGCTGAACGCCAGCGCCATTCTTCATGAAACTTGGTATGTATATCATGGCACACGAAGCCATCTCAAGGAGTTTTTCATAAACTCCTATAATCAGTAATGCCGAAAACTGCAGCCTCTCAGACTGTTGTGGTGTTAATCTCGTAATATTACTTGAATGCCTTAACCTATCGTCATTAAACGTGGTGTGTATATCGTGCCATCTGAGGTCATGTCGACAGCGCGTCATCAGTAATATCAAAACTGCAGCTTTTTAAATTCTGTTTTATTGTCTTCATTACGCATACGTGTTATTTTTTTCCTACTTATAGCGTAGTTGGTTGAGATACTATGCTACCAGCGGAAGGTCGTGGTTTCGATTCCCGTTGAGGTTATTGGAGTTTTCAGTTGACCTAATCCTTCCAGCCGCACTATGGCCCAGGGGTGACCCAGCCTTTAAAAGAAATTAGTACCAGGAATCTTCCTGGGGGGTAAAAGGCATATTACGTATTACATACCACAAAAAGGGGCAAAAATGGCCGTGAATAACCAGTGGGAGGGGGTATCGGGGGGTTAGCTGAATGGAGAAAGGACACAGTGGCTTTAGGCTAGGAACACACACAGCGACATCGCACAGATTGCATGGTGCATGTTCTTTTTTCAGCAGTTGATAGTTATTGAAACGGTGAAGGAATTGCCCACTCGAAAGTAATGGCTACGGGCTGGACGACCAAGGGGTCGGAGTTCGAGTCCCGGTGAGGGCAAGAATTTTCTTTTCTCCACGTCGTCCAGACCGCTTCTGGAGTCCACCCTACCTCCTATTTAATGGGTACCGGGGGCTTTTTCCCCGGGGTTAAAGCGGCACGGGCGCGAAGCTGACCACTCACCTCCAACTAGTGCTGAGGTCAAGAAAATGTGGATCTATACATCCACTCTCCCACACACCTTCATGGCATGCTTAATTAGTTAAGCACAAGGACAGCTTTAACGTTACCAGTACTAAGAAAGACAATAGCTGTGTTAACATAAAATCTTCACGAACTTCTAAATCCTGTTTAGCCCCCCAGAATGATTGACTATTCTGGCATTGATCCGTCGTCCGATGTCCGAAAAGTCAGTTAGTAAGATGCGATCTTCACGGACTTCAGGATCCTACTTATTCCTGTGGAGGTTGAGTACCGTAGTGTGTCCGTGGTGTGGGTGTCAGATGTGCAAGTAGTTCAGATGATATTGTGTCTTGTTTGCTGGCTCTTCGTGACGGTGAATTGAGGTTGAGTGATTGGTGTGCACATTTCAGGGGTAGCTGCTTTATCATTCGTCCTTGTTTACTGAATGTGGTGTTCGTGGTTTGTGAGTGGAGACTGTTCTCCTGGAAACAAATCCTTGTTCCCAGGACGCATGCTTACGTCTCATCTCCAGAAACCGAGACCAAAACAGGATTTTCATACAGCTGTTTGTAGCGCGACTGCCTCTGTGGTCTAGTGGTGAGAGTTCCTGGCTACAGATCCAGAGGTCCCGGGCTCGATCCCCCGGCTTAATGGGGCATATGTGTCTCGCTTAGTTCCACGTACTGAACAGCTTCCCCGCTACAATTGTTATTCTTTTGTTTCAGGTAGATGCAGTCCTACTGAAGGGCCAGAGACAAATATGGATTGGACTTACAGGAAGGTGAGTGTATTCAGATAAGAATAGCATATATAGGGTGTCACAAAAATAAGACATTGTTTAAATAAATTGTGACAATACTCGACAGATTTTTATGACAGTAGTTATTCAGTTCGGTTGGGTACTCGAATGTTTTCCATTATGAATGTTAAAGGCAGGCTTTTGTTTTCACAAAGGCCCATGTCTGATCGCAAGTTATACATTATGTTACTGTAGGTCACATTACAGTTCTGCTAAATAGTTTGATCTGCCGATCACAGTGGCCGCGCATTCTGAGGCATGAACCGTCTCCGCCCGCTCGAACACTGGGATCGTGGCTTCGAATTCCACTCGAGGCATGGATGTCTGTATACGTTTATTCTGTGTTTATGTTCTGTTTTTAGGTGGCGGCCTTACTAATCCCCGACCAAGAACTACCGACTATATGTAAGATTAAGAAAATGAAAAAGAGGTCCACAGGGCTGTCTACCCATAGAGAGAGATATGTAATGCTCTAGTTTTGTATTCAGGAAGTGTTCGGTTCGAATCTCGGCTAGAACGCCGTCTGACATGACTAAAGTTTTCGTGGTTTTCTGGAGTCCTCCAGAAAAATGCTTGGGCAGTACCTCAATGTGGCCACAGCCGTCTCCTTCCAAATCCTTACCACTTTATCACTCATTAATCCTCAAATAACTCGACGCTTTATAATCATGATGCTTATAACGTCGTTGAAGTAACTCACAGACTCGTAAAATATATTCCTGTAACAGGCTGTGAAGGTCCACGGTGTTGTGAGACGTCGAGACTCCCACATTTTCTAGACAATCGGCTCACAGATGGCGTAGAGGTTGTCAGCCTTACGCGCCGGCCGCCGCCCTTTATTCCCGAGGAAGATTCCTGATACTCATTTCTGTTAGAGGCTTAGTCGATCCAGGACCATAGTGAGGCTGGAAGGTTTAGGTCAGTTTAAAAATTCCACCTCATCGGGACCCTAACCCGCGACCTTCCTGCTTGTAGGATAGTACCTCAACCAACTACGCTACCGCGTGCCCCCACTCACAGACTGGTAACTCTGGTTTTTGTACATGAACTGTTGAAGTTCGTTTCAGACATGGTAATATGACGGATTGAAAGTTGGATATTCTGGTGGTCGTTCTGGGAACTAGAGAAATGCAACCGTAACGCCATCAGACACTCGGACAGCGGGTGATTGTGAATGTAAAAGCCTGTTGTTAACATTCAAAGTGGCAAACATCTGTCAGTGTAAGGAACCAGGAGAACTGGATAAAGCTTTTTCTTATATATGTCAAGTACGTGTGTACTCATATACTCTACAGAATTTAATCGGGTTTCTTTGAAATTCCCAGAGCCATTCACTTTTGCTATTTTTTAAGAAGGAGATTTCATTCGTCGCTCGACACTGCGTAAACAGGAGCTTTGGACTCGATTAGAGGTTACTAGGAATTCGTTACCTTAATTCGTAAATGTGAAGGTAAAAGGTAAAGCTATCTCTGTAACAGGCCATGGAGGCCCATAGGGTTGTGAGACGTCGAGGCTCCCACATTTTTCTGGACAGTCGACTCAAAGATGGTGGTGAGGTTGTCAGCTTTACGCGCCAGCCGACCTTTACGCCTCAGGCAGATTCCTGGTACTCATTTCTGTTAGGGGCTCAGTCGACCCCAAGGCCATAGTGCGGCTGGAAGGATTAGGTAAATTGAAAATTTCAATTACCTTATTGGGAACGTGACTGGCTTATAGCATAGTGCCTCAACCAACTTCGCTACTTCCTTAATTTGCAATGTTTCTATCTCAAAATGACATTTTTATCCAGGTTATGAATGCATTATTTCTATGGGACATAATGGATATATTTTTTTTTCATTGGCGCTACAGCCCTCATTCGGGCCTAGGCCTACCTCCATGAACTTTTCCGTTCACTTCGGTTTTTCTAGATCTTACACGTTCGGTAGGACTCCTTGGGCGGGTGATCAGCTCGTCGCTAGGCCTCTACCTGTACACAAACATCCATGCCCTGAGTGGGATTCGAACCCACGATCCCGGCTTCCAAGCGAGCAAAGACAGTACATGCCTTAGACCGCTCGGCTACCGTGACCGGCATAAGGGATATATATCTTCAGAAAAGAAAAATAATTTTTTTTCCCACCTCCTGTCTTCAATGTCGATGTATCAAACATTGAACCCTTGTTTTCTCTGTTCCACCAAATGTGGAGATGGTTCCTTAAAGAACTACAACCGCGAAGTGTTAACTACTTTACTAATTCACGGAACAGACTCCTTTCTGAGAAGTCAGTAGCACAATAGATCGAAACAGTCTCCTACTTAGATTAAGAAACTGAAGTGAAACGAAGCGTTGTGCTGCAGGTGGGGGCAACAGGAACAGACACAGAGGAGAGAGAGACTAAACGGATTGGTAGCATCCACTGAACACCGGATCGTGCTTATTATTTCTGGAATTAGGGTTTGATTATCCCTAGGACCATAAAATTTTGTTGTTGCGCTGAATAAACATAATCTCCATATGCATATACAGCAATACCTCGCATAGTCCGGCTTCGATCAATCCGGATTCACTATAGTCCGGTTTGAAAATTTCAAAACAAACTAAATTTTAATTGAGCAAAATAAAAATAAATTCTAAATAATTAGTACACAAAATTGTTTTAATACATAAATGATCGTTTTTTTCCTCTTTATACAGTAGCACTCAGAGGCACTCACCTGGTTTTACTGCGACCTATTCCCTTTTATTAAGGCAGTAGTACAGGGACTACGAAAAATTTAGAATTATTCAGCCGGTCAAGAAGGTTCATTACCGTGTTCACATTGGTCTGTAATAGGACTGTATTCTCAGGTAGGTCCATTGCTTCACGTCTTGATACCCTATTTCTGTGAGATCTGTTTTAATATTATGCATCGGCATACGAAGTGGTCCACAGACACTATTAACCAAGGTAGGGGCCAACTATCCTTCTTTCCATGGGGAACGTGAGGCTTTCGAAAATGACAGATGTCTAATATTTTCTTTATGGCTCTACAACCCCTTGGACCTTGACCCCTTCTCAGTTTAGTAATTTTCATTACACAGAATGGAGGACTCCTTGGACGAGTGATCAGCCCGTCGCAAGGCTGCTACGTACACACAGGACAACACAAACAGAATAATCGCACACACAGACATCCATGCCATGAGTGGGATTCGAAGCCACAATCCTAATGTTCGAGCGGGCGAAGACGGTTCATGCCTTAGGTCGCGCGGCCACTGTGACCGGAGGCTTCTTATCTGCTTTCTTCTTTTTTCTTTTCCTTGGCACTACAGCCCCAGTGGGCCTAGGCCTACCTCCATGAACTTCTCCGTTCACTTCGGTTTTTCTAGGTCTTACACATTCGGTAGGACTCCTTGGGCGGGTGATCAGCTCGTCGCAAGGCCTCTACTCTTTATCTGCTACTTTTTTTAATTTCTGTACCACACTTCTAGGCTCGAACCATATTAATGTTGCACGATATTTTCTTGGAGAAGCTCCTAGATGCTCCATACATTTCTCTGTCAGGTAATGACATGAATATGACGCATCTCGCACCTTTCGAATGGAAGATATCTGTCCGTCCGATTGGTTCATATTTCCGTGATCAGATATTCAACGGAGAAATGATCGGAGTATATCAGAGCAGCTTTGAACAGTGTTAGTTAGTTATTGGAGAGGGTGGGTTTCCCCATGCACTTAGACCAGTATTGGTCCAGTGTGCTTCCCTCTATGATATTCTACCAGTCTCTATATCCTACCGATATTGGTGCGTACCATCAGTCCCGACCGAGCCAGCGAGTTCGGCCTCCACTAGCTTGGCGGTATCTATAATGCTTCCCCCATCTATCAGAGGTGTTAGAGACTACTTGTTGAATTGAATTTGGCTCAGTGACCTCCTTTGGAGATACGAGGTTCTTTTACGTGCCGTAAAGCTACGACACGGGACCCACGGCTTAAAGTCCCTCCCGGAGGACTTGTTCCCTGAATTTTTCCGCCCTTAAAAATTCGACGACCTCCGCCGGGTTTCAACCCGCGTACCACGAGTCATGAGGTGGGAACGTTACGTCTAGACTACGGAGGCCGCTTTTGAACAGTGTTACTCAACTAATATGTCTTTAAGCTTTGACTGGGGACCTCACACGTTCCTATTCACATCACGGGAACCCCAGAGTGAAAGATTCTGACAACGGTGGCCTCACAGCAGTAATACGAAACTCCCTTGAACAAAGGTCACTTAAGAAACTCAAAACCCTTCCTGGTCTGGAAGCATAGTAAACAGATCATCTTTCACGGAAATATTAGTGAAGATTAAAATCGTCTGGGTTGTAACGCCGTGCATTTCGGAGAAGGCCCGACTTTTCGGACGAAAATATTGCGTCCATCTTCAGGGTGGAAGAATAAGCAAAGCAAGAATCTAGAATTGGGTTCCAAACAGCTTGACGTCTGCTTCTACTTGAAGAGAATGTATGCATAATAGGAAAACCAGAACGGAAGAGATTTCGACATAGATGGGAAGATAATATTAAAATGTATTATAGCGTGTAGAGTCATTTCTAGGCAACGATCGCAAACAAACAGGTTCCCGCGCGCAACAGTAGAGTTACTGTTGGAAACGGAGCCTTTTGCCGTGGTGCTTACCGATGGGTTATAAAGGGGACAGCTGGGGCAACAATAGGCGGTTGGAAGGGAGCTGCCGTTCAGAGAAGCCCAGAAGCAGAGGAGTAGCCATTGTTAAATCCGTTACCAGGCAACTTCAGTGAAGACACTGCGAACTACAAAAGATTTAGTGTATTGATTTGTAAAGTGCGGAAATTATCGATGGCGCTATAATTAAGAGTAATTACGGGTTATGTGTTAAAGTGGAAAATAAATCCAATATCCAATTCAAAACCCCGTCTAGAGTCACTCATACACGTGACAGTACTTATTGAAATGGAGCATGGGAATGCTGTGGCCCAAGATAGTGCAACTACGGCGATGAACCTTCGGGTTCTTCAGAAGGCGGCTCGAATGCCTTAACTAGCTAAGCGACTGCTAGTTTCTGCCCCACAGAGTTTGAACATTAATGAGAAGCGTATGTTTGCGTTTTTTTTTCAGAAAATTTTAGGACCTATGAATATTGATAATTTTTATATCGTTCTTACAAATTAGTTCAAGAAACACACAAAATGGTTCGGCGATCGATTGACCGTTGAACGGTGACGTAGAGTCTTAGTATGCAGCAGGTCCTTCTTTGTGTGTTGACTTGTATACCAGACCTTTCAACGGCTGTCACGTGGTACTAGTAGTCATAATCAGATATACTGGATTCGAACTAAGAATGCTGCAAAAATAAATTAATACACCGATAGAGAAGCTTAACAAGGACATCGGACTTTTATTGGGGATTCAGTACGTTTTCAAGTGATGCATGTGTAAAGCTGGAACGTGTAGGGGAATGTGAGGTAATACTGCATGTGTAAAGCTGGAACGTATAGGGGAATGTGGGGTAATACTGCATGTGTAAAGCTGGAACGTGTAGGGGAATGTGAGGTAATACTGCATGTGTAAAGCTGGAACGCGTAGGCGAATGTGAGGTAATACTGAATGTGTAAAGCTGGAACGTGTAGGGGAATGTGAGGTAATACTGCATGTGTAAAGCTGGAACGTGTAGGGGAATGTGAGGTAATACTGGAGTGGGGTAACCGCCCTTATTCGTGGCCACCCTGCGAACTTAATTGCACCGCTGTGTGAGGTGTTCTCTTTAAGGCTTCATTTACTTCTTGTGCGAAGTGCTCTTTATTTTTTATGGGATAAGAATGTTTTGGGAGGAAGAGGTGTGGTGTGTTGTCACTGTATAACATGCCGTTTATTTCTTCTTCATCTCATTTTTCTTTTTCCCCCTTCTCCGTACTTCATCAAGGAAGATGACTCAAGCAGTAACGCTTATAACGTATTTGGAAGGTGTCCGGTTCGAATTTCGGCGCGTACACCGGACATTCTTACTGAGGTTTGTAGTAGTTTTCCTCAGCCCATCCAGACAGCTGCCGTGATCCTGTATAAAATAGGCAACGACCACTTCCACATCCATTCCAATTATTTACTGTCATCTAGCTGTTCGGCGTCATATTGTCATGGGTCATTAACGGCGTCCGTAAATTAACTACAAAAATAGTACGCATCTCTCAAATTCCACTCATCTCCTCCTCCTTCTCTCCCTCTTTTTTACACCGCTTCACCAAATTATGAAACTTAACGTCCCCACTCCGTGCTGCCATAACCGCCGTCTCGCTGACTTGAATCTCAAGGTGTTCACCATTCACAGTTTACTGTTAGGAAATATATGGAAATAATTGTGCTTTATGTGCATATTTATTTATGGTTTATTGGATGAAGAGTCGGGATAGCTCAGTCGGTATGACGACGGGCTATGGGCTGGACTCTGGGATTAGAATTCCGGCAGAGATAAAATTTTCTCTTCTCTACAGCGTCCAGGCCGGCTCTGGGGTCCACCCAGGCGTCTATCCAATGTGTACCGGAGGTTCTTTACCCTTGGGTATAGCGACCGGAGCGCGAAGCTGACCACTTACCTCCATCTAATGCAGAGATCCACTCCCCCCATATGTATTCATGACATATTGCTTAATTAATTAAGCATAGGGACAACTTTGGTCTTTTAACTTATGGTTTCTTTGATGACGCCGTCAGTAGATCATAATACTTACATGATAGGTCATGGATGAGCAATGAGTTGGAGAGGATGAAGAAGGAACGGTCTTTGTCTAATTGAGGTACTGTCCCGGCAAAGGCGAAGCAGTGTTGAGTAGAACCGTTTGACGTTATGACCATTCAAATCGTTCGCATCCACGATACACTGAAATTCAGTGTAACAAATATAAAGGTTAGGCGACTCCGAAAACCATGTTGATGTTTTCAGCTCGCACAGTACACTCGGACGGTTCGTAGTAATTGCCCACCCTTCTCCTTCGTTGAAGGTTAGTGTCTTTCTCCGTGAAAATGGCAAGGAAACTCACTTGCAAGGTGATCTCTTTAGACATCATGCACAGTTTTGTGCATTGTACGAGATGCTTAGTGTCATAGTCCTCATCTTCTCTTTAAAGGCAGAGGTATACCTGCAACAGTCGGTGGAGGCCCACAGGTTTGTGAGACGTCGAGGGTCCCACATTTTCTAGACAATGAGCTCACAGATGGCGGTGAGGATGTCAGCCATACGCACAGGCCGTCCTATACCCCCAGGAAGATTCCTTGTACTCATTTCTGTTAGAGGCTGAGTCGATCCCAAGGTCATAGTGCGGCTGGAAGGGTTAAGTCAATTGAAAAATTCAGTGACCTCATTGGGAATTGAAGCCTCAACCTTTCGGCTTGTAGGATAGTGTCTCAACCAACTACGCTACCGCGTGCCCCCCCCTCATCTTCCTTTACGACAAAAAACAACTGTTTTGCTACCTTTGTCTGAAAAATCGCTTTGCCCTCTGTGGGTTTTCCTAAACCGCCTCGTAGTTGAATCGGCAGAACGTGGCTGTAGGTGCTTACTCCCGTTGTCATGGAAACCCAGTTCCACCTCCCCCTCTCCCTGTCTCCAGACAGTCAGTACGGAGCAGACGATGTACAACACAAGCATCGATCCCAGGACAGAGGCGTCCTTGACCCTGACCGTGAGCTTCGCATCGATCTCTGGACCACAGCCAGCGTCGCGCTCTGTAGCTCTGTCTCTGTCACTCCTCCCACACATTTGCACCCTGCTTCCAGGCTTCCGATTATCAGTTACTGGCTTCCATGTTAGGGTAGTTTCCATTGCGGGCTCGGTCGCTAATATATTACGGCAACTCTTGCCAACTCTTGGCGTAATGAAGGTTTTTATCTTCTGAAAATGCTGACACTTCTAGAGGGGTGGTTACATGCCTCACAAAATATATTTGCAGGGTTATTCTGCTCCTTGCAGTAATTGTCGACAGTTTACCTAATGGAGGTTCGTACGTTACGTGGGTTTATTCCTCTGCGTAACACAACTGTCAGCTGGTTTCTAGACGAGATCTTGCGTTATGCCAACTCTAACATCTTATAGGACTTTTTAACACGTACTTTAGACTAAAATAACTTGAAATTTTGCCCGTAAAATGTATTAATGTTTGTTCTCCTTCCTAGAATGATGATACAGCTGAAGAAATGTTCAATTCTTTTCCATAACATCTGTGAAATTGTTTTTGGCTAAATTTAGTACGCCATTCATAAAAAATCTACAGCGTACACAGTTTCTTGAGTCTTTCTTTTTTATGCACGAAATGTACTACGCGATTTCAAATAAATACTGGCATTATTTAAACTGATCACAGTGGCCGAGCGCATGGAATTTTTTCACCTGCTCGAACATTTGGATTGTGAGTTTGAATCCCAGTAGAGCCATGGATGTATGTGATTTTTCTACGTGTGTATTGTCCTCTATAGGTAGCAGCCTTGCGACTGGCTGATCCTACTTCCAAGGATTCCTACCGACTGTCTGTAAGATTTATAGTTTTATAACAATTCTAATTGGGAACAGGCCCAGAGGGCCTATTCCGTCAAACGGAGAGGAAGAACCAATTATTTAAATGAGAATAAATGTTGATGAACGTCATCCATTATTAGCGTCCATTGTTTATCTTGCGTCAAAATTGCAACACTTTTTACATTCTACACTTCAACACTACATGTTTCGGCCCCAAACGGCCATCTTTAATTCTGACGGAAGATAAACAGTGGACGCTAATTTGAACAATTGCAGCGGGATGCTGAAATACAGAGTCATCCATTATGGTTATCAAAGTTATAGGGGCCATCAGAATAAATATAAAATTGTGAAAAAGAAAACTGTTTGGGTTCAAAATCCAATACTGAGAACTGTGACGTGATGGAAAATATTTGTATTCAGATTTTAAATCAGAAATTGGAAATTCATACAAAGAGTTTGTTTCCATGACCTCGCAAGAAAGTGATCTCCTATCCATTCGACATGAGTGGAATGTAATTTTCTGTACAATTACATCAACAATAGGGAAGCCGGAGTAGTTCAGTCGGTATAGCGGCGGACTGCCGGCTGGACGGTCGGGGTTCGATTCCCTGCAGGGACGAGATTTCTCTCTTCTCCACAGTGTCCGGACCGGCTATGGGTTCCACCCAGCCTCCTATCCAGAGGGTACCGGGGACAAAGCCGTCGAGCTTTGAAGCTGAGCATTCACCTCAAGCCCGCAGCTTGTCGCTGTACCGACTGGGCTATCCTGGTTCCCCCAGTTCGGNCGTATCTTGGCTTATTTAACTATTATCTTTGAAGTATCAGACTCGTATTCGGGAGGTGGTTAGTTCGAATCTCTGTTGGAACATCGTCTGTCCTGGCTTTCCTCAGTACCTGCAGGTCAATGCCGGTAAAGTATCTCATTCAGTCCACTACCGCTTTTTTTTTCAAACCCGTTTCCAATTCATCATCTATCCACTCGACACTATACAGGATGTCCCAGGAGGAAAGGTCAATATTGTAGGAGGTCATAGTATCCGTCATTCTAAGCAAAAAGTGTACGTGTACATGTGTCCTATTCCGAACGGTTTCTGTGATAGAGCTATTTCACTGTACAGTTCCAAAATTGTTGCTAAGAACGAAATATTGCTTGCTGTTTCAAATACTGGTACCTATTGTTCAAGTGACAAAGTTGGTACAGTTTACCTAGTATATATAATTTTTATATATTTTACGTGGCTTTAGTTCGCAATGAACTGTACCGACGAGCGACCGCCGCTTGTCGGCGAAGTTAGTGGCTACTTTAGCGGATAGAGGACGTTGCGTGGTCAGCGCAACGAATCACCACTGCCGTTACTTTCGATTTTCTAGACTGGAGCCTCTACTTTTCCATTCAAGTAGCTCCTCAGTTACCTTCACGAGGCTGAGTGGACCCCGTTCCAGACCCACTACTTCTCAGAAAATCTTGTAGCGCCAGGAATCGAACCCGGGACCTCTGGATCTGTAGCCGTGGTATAAAGTGTCAAGGTCATCGTGAGTGGTTATGTGGAAGGAGTTGACCGTATTCTGTTTATGGTTCTTTCCTGGAATTGTCTCTTTGACCAGAGAAAAGTACGCAGATCGCCTGTCATAATGTACGTTACTCGAGAGTTTTGTGGTTCTACAGCCCCTTGTTGGACTTTGGCTGCTTTTTCAGTTTCTTGATCCTATACACACTTGGTAGGACTCCTTTGACGGGGAATCAGCCTGTTGTAATACCTGTGCCTACATACAGGACAGCAAAAACAGAAAAAAACCACACACAGATATCCTTTCCTCGAATGGGATTCGAACCCACGGTCCCAGTGTTTGAGCGGGCGAAGACAGTTCATGCCTCAGACCGCACGGCCACTGTGATGGACCTACTTGAGACGTCTACAGAATACAAATAAAAAAGTATTGACACCTCTGCCCGAATTTTATTGTCTTTGAAACTACTATAATTTGTCTGTTTGATGTGAGGTTATGTTATCGGCTTCTGGT
>NW_019725428.1:1243488-1244629 GCF_002891405.2 Cryptotermes secundus
TATATTACTACGCTTTCTGTCCTCCAAGTAGCAAGACGAATGCATTCATGTGTAGACAGTGCTATTCCGTGTCTAACGGTCCACGTGTTTAATCACCAGTGCAGTGTCATATCTGTTTTGCTAATTATGCATTAAAATGAGGGCCTAAGTGTTTCGGAAATACAGTTGTAAGTGCATAGGCAGAAGTGTCGCGTTCATATTCCCCCCCCCCTCCTCTGGCACTACAGCCCCATTGGGCCTAGGCCTACCTCCATGAACTTCTCCGTTCACTTCGGTTTTTCTAGATCTTACACATTCGGTAGGACTCCTTGGGCGGGTGATCAGCTCGTCGCAAGGCCTCTAACTGTACACAAATACAGAAAAACGCACACACAGACTAAACATCCATGCCCTGAGTGGGATTCGAACCCACGATCCCAGTTTCCATGCGAGCGAAGACAGTATATGCCTTAGACCGCTCGGCTGCCGTGACGGCGTGACCGGCCGCGTTCATATTGCAGAGTCTTATTTATGTGTGCATACCCGTCGACGTTAAATTCCTACAGATTAACTGTGAGGTAGGAATGAGATTGTATTCATGTAGAAACTTGTATTCCCGTTAGTATTTCATTAGTCTGAGGTCGAACTCGTTAGAGTTATTGTTTACCTCGTGTCGCAAGCCAGTTAACTGGTACACCATACCTATCTGTCTGGCCAGCGTTGTAAGTCCATGATTCAGCCTAGCTAGTCTGCTTATTCTCCTTATGTATAGATGACCCAACTCACGTAAGAGTGCGTTTGGCAGCAGTCATTGCTTTTCTATTGTGATGTAATCCTACTCAGTCTTGTATCACTGTTGCAGTGTTTTCCGTGAGTGCGAAATTGGTCTCTCACTTACAGAAGAACAGAAGCTGAGAATATTCCAGAATATTTAAATGTAGAGGTTGGTCTAGAAATAAACACAGAAAAAGCTAAATATATGTTGCTGTCTCGTCACCAACATGCAGGGCAAAATCATGACATAAAGATAGGAAACAAATGTTTTGAAAATGTGGCACAATTCAGATATTTGGGAACAACGATAACAGATCGAAACCTGATTCAGGAGGAAATTAAGAGGAGATTGAACTCGGGTAATGCTTGCTACCATTCAGTCCAGAAC
>NW_019725428.1:1244875-1302709 GCF_002891405.2 Cryptotermes secundus
GTAACATTAAGCTTTATACATTGTACCGTTATTCCTCTACTCTTATGGTAATTAGATGAAGAAGTGTGAGACGCACACGGGAGGTGTTGAATGCCCTGAGGAAAGAAGAAATTATCCAGAGAATCTTGGTTGAAGATTTGGTGACCACCTACAGGTCATAACTACACGTGATTATAAAGCCATCGCTATTCTCCACACTTCACAGTTCACTGTTACACACACACACACACACACACACACAATCTTCTCAGTCTGCTTTCTCTAGTCGTTTCTGGGTAACTGATCTTAACAATGGATATTCTTCAGCTTATGTGCCCACGTCGTTACTGGCCGACGAATATCCCTCCAGTTGACTAACTCTCATGCTGGCTGCCATCTCACACAAAACTCCTAGTCTTCTCTTCTCAGACTGACTTAAAACTGACTTAGAATCATATTTACTTTACGGGAGGTTCACAGCCAATCAGTTCGTCTTGGCGACGAGCCTCTTGAGACTCACGACTAGTACTGTTTTTTTTTAACTGAACACTTGCGGTAACAGTCCTTATATAACATCATCTCTGACGAGAGGATGGAGCGGTCGATTACAATTGCTGCTGCTCCTCATCAGCGCAGTCATTCTCAGATCCGAGCCCCACGGGACTCATGATCACATTTTACTGTCTCAGATTCGAGACTCCGCCAACCTTGAGGGTTAGGTTCCCATATTTATATCCCCCAGGAACAGGGTGGCCCAATTATACGCCAAGGCACTGAATTTCCGTTTCCGTCAACTCCTACGTCTCGCAGGGCTACGGTGAAAACTGGAAAGAGTTCCTCCATTGCTTCGTGTGAACTCGTTGCCGTGGGAATCTGTTTCGTGGTTGTTGCCTAGCCACGGGTATACACGTCACAATATTATACATTGTGTACAGCATGAAACTTGGCATAAGACAGCGTTTTATAAGGGGAACGGCCTAAGAACAGGCAAGAAGAAACACAAAATCATTACCTTTTAATCGATTGAAGCAAGATCGTTCCAAATAATCTTTTAAATTCAGTTCCTTCCTCCATTATGAAAAATAATTGATTAAAACAGATTATCGCGATTTAGGGAAGTGATCGTCGTTTATTCTGAGAACTACGTGAAACACATAGAGATCGTATGAAGCCTAATAGAAGGCAACCCCCTGAACTTCCAACAAGAAACCCACTTATTTTTTTTCAGCATTGGATATGCCGCTTAGTTCCCAGACTTTTGGGCAAAGTAAGTGAAAATTATGTCATTAGAATTCAGATTTTACTTACTTAATACGTTCCTCTTATACCTTACGGTGTCGAGGTTTGCTTTTTAATTTGATCATTTCACAGGTGGTATGACTCCATGGACGAGCGATCAGGTCGTCGCGAGGCCTCTACCTAAACACAGGACAGCACAAACACAGAATAAATAAATACACATACTAAACGTCCATGCCTTGTGTGGGATTAGAACTAACTATCCCAGCGTCCGAGCGAGCGAATGATTGGATTTATTGACACCTTATTCACACAACACGGAACTACAGGCAATATAGCGCTATCGCTGATCTACACACGTTACAGTACACACGCACTAGGGATCTCAATCTTCACTTGTCGTATCCTGGCAACGGATTTATAACAATCTCTCTGTCACTTTAAATCACACATGAAGTCTTATATGCACCCCCCAATTCCGTTCATGCCATTTCTTTTCATTCAACATCGACTGCCAGCAACTCATTGCTCTCTTTGAACTTCTCGTTATAATTACCTCCGGGCGGACCCCACTTAAAACACCGTCTTCTGTTGTTCCGTATTGTTTTGGGCGTATTTACTGATCATTGCCCAGCAATAGACGTCCTATTGTTACGCGCGTTGGCTCCCGCGAGAATATGTTTACCGAGTCGTTGCCTAGAAGTGGGTCTAGAGATCACAGTATTTTTAAGGACCCAAAAATAAGGTGAACCCTCTTTTCTAAGAAGCAGTATTTGAAATTAAAATATGTCGCCTTACGTTCGGACCAGTGTCACTCTGCGGACAAAATGCAAAACAGGGTTTGAAGCTCAGTGGTTGCTGTATGTACCACCTGCTTTTGCTGTAGAAGAAACTGCGTTCTTCCTGTAGGGTGCGTTCTTGTGTTCTTATGATTCTCACAGTAACTTCGATTCATTCAGTGAATGGCGTTAAGAGACTGAAGTTTGTAACGGTAAACTTTCTTATTCTAAACCCAAGTTGCAGGGTAAAGGTAAAGCCCTAATTGGGAACCGATACTTGGATGTATAGCACTCTTCAAGAGCAATGATACATTGGTATGGGGCATGCCGAAACGATGATAATCAGGGAGAAACAAATGATGAAGAAATCCTACCCCACCTTGTTGAGTCCAAATCCTAAATGGATTACCCTGAGCTTGAGTATTGAGGTATTGCCGAAATGCAATGAAAGTTCTCACGGCGGTCACTGGTGTTTGGCATCGTATAGTCTGGTATAACTTTACTGGCATCTCGGAATAACGTGCTGCTCCCATATTCAGCGTACAGGATTTAAGTTTGAGGCAACGCGTTCCTCTGAAACGTCGTTAAACTCTTACTTGACGACACAGCGTCACTGCTCAGAACATAGTAGTATTACTAATGAAACTTGTAATTTCCGAATGAGGTCCCTAATAACCCACCAATTGTTCGAGATGGTAATTTTTCAATTACAAATAAGATAAGTACAACGGTACTGTTTTTCCTATTAAGCAGATTGGTTAAGTACCGGCCCAGCTATAAGGAGTCGTTTAAATATTTATTATTATATGCCGGAAACGCTTGGAGTAAATCAGTCAACCGTTAAGAGATGCAATGAATTCCTTGGTGCCGGGTTGTGACGTGAGTGCAGCCTCTGTAGCCTACCGTCACAGCCCGGCAGTAAGTCGCTGCATTCCAAATCACATTTAAGAATTTGTCACGTGTCCGAGGTTTCGTGACCAATAATAACGGGTTCTAGATTAGATGATTGAATTTATTAACACCTTTTACAATATCTCTTAATTACAATCAATCATCGCGCTACCACTCGTCTACCCACTTCACAAATCACTAGGACACGTTAAATCTTCTCAGTCTTCACTAATCATATCCTAGCAACGGATTTGTAACAGTATCACTGTAACTACATCACACATAAAGTCTTCTTTTCGCAGGCTAACTCCGTTCTACTGTACTCATTTATACTCCTCTTTACTTCTACAGCTCTCATTCTCTCGGACTCACTGCTCTGAGTCTTGAGTCTGAGTCTCATTTTGCGACCGACGGTCAGTCGGCCAGTCTGTCTTGGCATAAAGCTCCCATCTGGGGCTTGCGACCAGATCTTTATTACTGCTTGACAGTTACGGTCTTGTTTTTTGTGGGCGCCCTCTCTGACGAGAGGACGAGTCTGTCTTTTGTATATGCTGCTGGTCCTTGCCAGCGCAGTCTTTCTCGGGTCCGAGGCCCTTGGTACTCGAGACCATATAATACTCTCTCAGATTTGAGACTTCCCTTTTCGTCGCCTCCTACGACTCGCAGGGTCACGGTGGAGGTATTCGAATCCGCCTCCGCACAGGCTTGACTCACTGCTCACTTGGAATTCCGCCTTATATAGACTCGGGGAGGACCCCATGGAAAACACTTTCTTAAGAATACGTGCTTATAGGCCCGTTACCCAGCAATGGGTGTCCTTTATTGTCTCGTATTTTTGTACGCATTACCCAGCAACGGCCTGTTTACCAAGAATCTGTCTCCGCGGGAACGCGTTTATCGAGCCGTTGCCTAGCAGTGGATCGATAAGTCACAGTATTCTCAACCTTGCGATCTACTCTTATGCGACGTGTGCAAAAATTAAGGGGTTTCGATTTTTATGGGGTAGAACACCGTGTAGTCTTGTACGTGATTACTGATTAGTGCCGTTTGGCAGGTATCTGCAGTCTTAATCTGCTTCGAAGATGGAGACAGCAGTTTCCATCCGAAACGTCGTGATCATCGGAGACAGCAGTTTCCATCCGAAACGTCGTGATCATCTAACAGACTGCATGGCATCGTAGTTAGTTAGTTAGTTAGAGAGGGTGGGTTTCCCCATACACCGCGACCAGTTTGATCTATTGTGCTTCCCTCTATGATATTCTACCAGTCTCTTTACCCTACCGATAAATAGTACGTACCATCAGTCCTGCCGAGCAAGCGAGTTCGGCCACTTGCTTAGCGGTGTCTGTAATGCTTCCCCCATCTATCAGAGGCCTTAGAGACTATTGTTGGGCGGGAAACGTCCTGGAATTTGGCTCAGTGATCCCCTTTGGGGATATGAGGTTCTTTTACGTGCCGTAAAGTTACGACACGGGACACGCAGCTTAAAGTCCCTCCCGGAGGACTTGTTCCCTGAATTTTTCCGCCCTTAAAAATTCGACGACCTCCGCCGGGTATTTGAACCCGCGTACCGCGAGTCATGAGGTGGGAACGTTACCTCTAGACTACGGAGGCCGCTTGCATGGCATCGTAACTCGAAGACTTCAATTCTAAAACTTCACCTCCTTTAAGTGGAGAAATATAGGCTATGTGTTGTAACATTTGAGTTTCTTTCACGAAGAATAATGTCATCTGTGATGGTACACCCTATAGTTTGATATATGTTCACCGACGTTTCGAGGGGACGTAGGAATAAGCAAAGCTAGCAACAAGTAATCGAAAGAGAGAAACTTTTCATTCCTGAAGAAGGAAGTCCTATGTTCTTCCGAATTACACGGCCGCACATTCCAGAAGATAGTTCCCTTGAGGTATACTCCTGTTTCCTCTAATGTATTTTTTTTTTAAGAATTTACGTGTATATCCAATTGCTCTCTGTGTTCATATATTGTAGGTAGGTCTAAAGGCAGAGAGAACTACAGGCATGAGGTAGCATAGTTGGTTGAGGCACTGTGCTACAAGCCGGAAGGTCGCGGGCTCACTTCCTGATGAGGCCTTTTGATTTTTAAATTAACCTAATCCTTCCAGCCGCCCTATGACCCTGGGGTCGACTCAGCCTTTAATAGAAATGAGTACCAGGAATATTCTTGGGGATAAAGGGCTGCTGGCGTGTAGGGCTGACAACCTTACCACCTTCTGTTAGCCGATTGTATAGAGAAAATGTGGGAGCCTCGACGTCTCACAAGCCTATGGGCCTGCACGGCCTGTTACAGGGATAGCTCTTCGGCGCTCTCAGCATCGAGACTGTTTAACGATGATGATAGCATGATTACTACATTTAGAGCAGTTGGTGGAATTGCCATTAGAGAAAGAGAATTTCCAAGGGAAACGGAAGTACTCGAAGAAAACCCGCCCCGGAGTCACTTAGTCCGCAATTTGTCCCGTGTGACGCTTTTACTTGTGCTTGTAAATCTTCGTCCTCACTACTTCAGTTGCTCGCCAGGCTTCGGCGCGTGAGGGTCCGTATATTTACTCGTAGTGTGTATAGGCTGTAGTCGTATTTTAATTTATTGGCTATAGTTTTTAAATTATAAAATTTAAAATTTGCTTGTCTCGTGACTTGTCATATCGTCCACATTACTCGCGAGCATAGCGAGTCACACGAGCACGAGTAATGTGGACGCGCCTTTAGGAATGAGTGTGGCGACTAACCGCCTGAACTTTGGCACGGCCTGCGTATGTTCGTGCCTCGCCACTAGAACGCAGAGCTAGTTCATTTGTGATGCAAGGGCAAGTTCCTTGATAACGTTGGTAGCTGCCCACGTCATAACCGATATGACCATAATCCCATTCTTCGCCGTCTAGAAAATCATCTTATATCATTACAAATAGGTTTTGAAGATGCGGATTCAGTTTATTCTGTTTAGGGGCTGTTTTGAACACTGTAATGAACGTTCGGGATTCGTTAAAGGCGGGAATTTGTTGAGCTGCTGAGGAACTGTTAGCTTCTCATGACTCTGCTGCATGGAGATTATTAGTTTAGAGAGATGGCAGCCATGTTTAGGTGTGCGACGAATCTCCAAGTTGTGTGGGCTGCCTAATCTTTGCGCTCCGTGTTGCAGTACTGACGGGGTCAGGCGATGGCTACATCCAGCAGCACCGGGGGTGGCCAGCACCACGCCTCCCTCAATCTGATGGCTTGTGTGAGAGAGTCGTCACCCCAGCAGGAGGATCTTGTGTCTGATGCCATAGACGCTGACCTCGCAAGACATGGTGAGTACAGACGTGAGGGCAACGTGACGACAAGTGGAGAACCAGTATCCAGTGGATGTCTAGAGCACCCTGGTTTTGGGGGCCCTCACGACTCGAGCATCACTACGATGCGCTTAAAATTTCCCAACGTATTTTAGAATATAGATAGTATATCACTATGAGCACAACACTGTTTCCATCATTTTTTTTTCTAGGCAGACATGTTTCGGTACGTGTGTGCCATCTTCAGTTCCTGGTCTTAAATAAAGTTCTATCTATCTATCTATCTATCTATCTATCTATCTATCTATCTATCTGTCTATCTATCTATCTATCTATCTATCTAACTATGGCTCTACAGCCCTTTGTTGGACCTTGACCGCTTTTTCAGTTTATTGATCTTTTACACAATCGGTAGGACTCCTTGGACGGGGATCAGCCGTCGCAAGGCCGCTACCTACACACAAGACAACACCAACACAGAATTAAAGCAGACAGACTTCAATGCCTCGAGTTGGATTCGAACCCATGACTCCAGCGTTCGAGCGGGCGAAGACAGATCGCGCGGCCACTGTCATCGGCTAATTGTGTTACATTTCCACTGAAATAGAATGCATGTTGGCCTGTCTCGTTCGTGATATGCTGTCAGAATATTAATTTGGTCACTTATGTGTTATGCATATTGATTTAGAGGAACTCTGAGTCTGGTATGGAGTGAAGAGGACAGGTGAGGTCGATATCCTCTCCTGCGGAAGTGTTTGGGAGCCGTATTCTCAGACCCACGTTCCTTCTCCATTGTTAAGTCCAGAAAAGAAGATCAAGTGACAGACATTCAACATGTTGCTAAGGATGGATCTGACAGGGATGAAGGAAAGGGGAAAAGTTTGTCATTATGCAGGGTTAACCGAGAAGGGTGAATGCTTCGGGGGGACTATTGTTGTAGCATCCGTCACGAAATTACATGCATCAAGGCCACTGAACGAGTCCTCATCCCCCCCCCCCCCCACAATGTATCGAAGTTCACAGTGTTGCATTGGTGTCTTTGCTCTGCAAAGAAACGACTAGCTTCTTGCAACTGAAGACGAGCTCCTTGTTGCTCCGCAAAATTGCCACAAGTACGCAGCATAAAACTGAATTTTCTCGCAATCTAAAAAGACTAGTTACGATTGTGATGTTTAAAACAAGGAAGTGGAACCTTGACCTATTCTTATTACCTGTAGAGTAGGTGATACAGTGGATTAGCCATATGTATTGTCACGTGTATGGGTGCTGCGTGACTTATAAGACGGGTTCTGGATTGGATGATTGGATTTGTTGCACCTTATTCACGCACAACTCACACTTACAAGCAATACAGCGCTATCGCTGATCTACACACTTTACAGTTCACCGTTACACACGCAGTAGGGTTCTCAGTCTACACTAGTCGTATCCTGGTAACGGATTTATAACAATCTCACTGTCACTTCAAATCATACATGAAGTCTTCTTATCACAGTCTGATTTCTTTCTTGACGTTTCTTCTCAATTACCTTAGACTGCCATCTCCACAATTGGACCCAATTCTTGAGAAAAACTGACTCAAATGAACTCTCCTAACTTCTGGAAACTAAGTGTCCCCTTTCAACTTCCCGTTATATAGCCCCAGAGCAAATTCCTCGGAAAACATATTCTTTTATTGTCCCATATTGTTTTATGCCTGTTTACTGCTCCGTTGCCTAGCAATAGATGTCCTGTTGTTGCGCGTGTTGACTCCCACGGAAATATGTTCAGCAAATCGTTGTCTAACAATGGTGTATAGGTCACAATATTTTGACCTACGCAGTGAACAATAATTCGAAACAGAGAAACATATTTAATTTATTAAGTCCTAAAATGTCACAGCAAAAGTAGTGTGAGGGCAAGGTTATATTAACAGATAAGCGACGAATGCAACAGTCGAAACATGTATTTGATTTTGTTACAGAAGTGACTGTAGGAGCCGGGATAGCTCAGTCGGTATCACGACTGGCTGCGGACTGGACGACCGAGAGGTCGGAGTTCGAGTCCCGGTAAGGGCAAGACTTTTTTCACTTCTCCATGTCGTCCAGACCGGCTCAGGGGTCCACCCAACCTCCTCTACAATGAGTACCGGGGGCTTTTTCCCGGGGTAAAGATGCCGGGGCATGAAACTGACCAGTAGTGCCGAGGTCAAGAAAATATGGATCTATACATCCATTCCCCCATACGCCTTCATGGTGTAGGGCTTAATTAGTTAAGCACAGGGACAACTTTACGTTCTATAGAAGTGAATGTTGAAGTGACATTCAGAAAAACGTTCTGTGCTCTGCTGTTGGTACAACAACACTGTAGGATTCTGCCGTACTCTCGAAGCATGCTATTTCGTGACGTGAACTGTTAGCCGCCTCCAATGAATATGTAACATCATATTTTGAATACAGTTCAACGGTATCTGTTCATTCCTAGAATAAATATTTGTTTACTAAGTGGTGACGGGTCCGGTCACGGTAGCCGAGCGGTCTAAGGAATGTACTGTCTTCTCTAGCCCGGAAGCCGGATCGTGGGTTCTAATCCCGCTCAGGGCATAGCTGTTTAGTCTTTGTGTGTGCGTATCTAGTAAGTAAAAAAAAAGTAAAGCTATCCCTGTAACAGGCCGTGAAAGCCCATAGGGTTGTGAGACGTTGAGGGTCCCACATTACCTTGACAATCGGCTCAAAGATGGCGGTAAGGTTGTCAGCCGCGCTTTACTCCCCAGGAAAATTATTACATTAATTCTTGGTAGTCATTTCTGTTAGAGGCTGAGTCGACCCCGGGGCCATAATGCGGCCGGAAGGATTAGGTCAATTGAAACAAATCAAATGACCTCATCGGGACTTGAACCCGCGACCTTCCGGCTTGTAGCATAGTGCCTCAACCAACTACGCTACCGCGTGCTCCGTATGTATCTAGTAAACCGAAGTGAAACGGAGAGTTTCATGGAGGTAGGCTAAGGCCCAAATTAGGGCTGTAGCGCCAAAGGAAAAAAGAAATGGTAACGCTTTGTTACATTCACGATGTGTATGTAGTGGATATGAGTTCGGACAAGGTATCAAGTGCGGCAGATGTAAAGTGTGGTTCACAATGAGCCGACGGTTATAAAAATTTGCAAAATGATGGATTCCACCTGCCAGGTTAGACCACCGTTCATTGTAGTGGCAGTAAAGTACTTACACTGTATTACTCTCCTCGTAGTTTTCCAAGGAACACGAACGTTGCGTAAACACGTTTAGAGGTATTTCCCTAGGAGGCCAATATTTGCATTTACGTTCGCTCAGTAACCGTGGTGAAGAAAGTGTATAGGATGAAGTGTTCCTTGTGCATGGAAACCACGATAATAAGGCTTATATAGTGAGCTGAGGTGAAATTGCACATGTCCTAGACCTCTGAAATAGATGGAGATAACAGCTTCTCACTCTTCCCGTTTTATCCCCAAGGGAGAGGCTCCCAGTACCCATAGGATAAAAGCTGACCATTCACTCCCTTATCGTCAGAACTCCTGACAAGTACAGCCTCACTCGTATGCAGGCAAGCTGCTTTCCCCACATTCATCATATTCCTCTACTGGATAAACTCTTAATAATATTTTTTTTTCATAGTCTTCTGACTTCTTACATTATCAGTATGATTAGTTTGTTAATGCGGAAGATTTGTATTAATTTGTTTTAGCGTGAAATCATGAGCATTGTGCTGATCAACTCAGCACGCCACCCCTCACGTAGACTTCACAACGCTTTATGGTTGAACTGCATATAGTAACATTAATTTAGGCCGCGCCATAGCCCAAGCGGTTAGTCGCTGGCTTTCCACCGCAGCGGCACGGGTTCGATCCCTGGTCTAGTCAAGTGGGATTTGTGGTGCACAAAGTGGCGCGGGGGCAGGTTTTCTCCGAGTACTTCGGTTTCCCCTGCCAATCTTCATTCCAGCAATTGCCTCACAATCACCCACACCTATTATCTAGGACTGGTACAATAGGCCAGAAGTGGCTGCAGTACAAGGGACTTAGTCCCACCCCACTAGCAGTAAAGAAAACACTAATTTATGGTGTATTTTATGTAGCGAAGAAGATATACACATTAAAGGGCCATAAAGTCATGTGCAACCACGTAACAACCTTGAGACTGTTTCTATGTTGTGTCACAAGCATATATCCCTGAGAATAAAGTTGGTAAAGCTAGAGTTGTTTCTGTGCTTAATTAGTTAAGCGCCACGCCATGAAGACGTATGGGGGAGTGGAGGTATAGCTCACCATTCTTCACCTCGGCACTAGGCGATGTGGCCAGCTTCAAGTCCCCGGATGCTTTACCCCCACGGAAAGAGCCCTCGGTACCCATTGCATAGGAGGCTGGGTGGGCCCCAGTGCCAGTCTGGACGTTGTGGAGAAGAGGAAATCGAACCCGGGCCGTCTAGACCATGATGACGTAGATGGGACAGTAATATTAAACTGAAGCTACTCTATGTTGCTACTTATGTTGCAGTTGACAGTACGAGCGCTATGAATTACAGCGGTACACAACTCAACCTGAAAATAAAAATATCCCTTTGAAATTCACTGGATTAGGGAGGGTTTCAGGTAGGAGCTTGGGTAATTACCCTCGGCGAGCACAGCCAGCGGCAGGGGCTGGTCACGTGGTCGTCACAGGGGAACTCCCCGCGCCTCATAATTCCTGCACAGACGTCTCTGGCGATTACAGATGAGGGGGGAGGCTTAGAACTGCATATCATATGACCTTGACCCCATGAGAATTCAGTGCACTTTCTCATATCAATCTGCCCAGGGCCGTGCCTTATCTCATGCAATTATACGCTGGCGTTTCAGCGCAGAAGCCCGGCTTCTATCTTGGGTGACTTCGTGTGAGTTTTGTTAAGGGTTTCCCATGCTAATCATTATTACAGTATTGTTCCAAACTTTATTATCCCCAACCTCTGAGGTTTCGGAACCTTGGTCTTTAAGTTCGGGGCTTCATATCCAACCCACCACTTGGCTGATTATAAGCTAAGGAATGTTATTAAAGTACTCAATGAGACAGTCTCATGCATTTCAGATGTTTTGGCTCTAAGTTAACCAATGTTAATTCAGTCAGTATAAATGTATCATAATGTCGTGTTGTATATATTTCCGTCAACACAGCTTCTCTATATACTACATGTTAATTATCTGCTACATGTTTCGTCTTTTCGGCCATCACTAGGTATGCATATTCAGTGTTGGCTGCACTGCTCACCCCTTACATTGGATATTGTTTACAGTCGGTATACTTTGTGTTGTCCGTTTGATATTCTGGGGCGTAATGCTACAATCAGTTATGGGGCTACGTGATGGTGAACGACCGGGGTTCGATTACTTGCAGGGGCCCTGTGACCCACCTAGTCTCCTACTCAGTGGGTTCTGGGTGCTGTTTTCCCTCATAATAAAGCAGTTGAGGAATGAAACTGTTCACCTCTACAAAGTACCGAGGTACCACACATTATGTGGAGCTATACCTCCACTCCCCCATGCTTCTTCGTGGCGTGGTGAGCACAGAGACAGCTTCGCCTTTCCTTCTCTGCATGCACGCTAGGTACCTTTACATACATGTCACGTCATGACATGTTCATCGCAGCCAACGAATCTGAAAGCTGGGGAAGTATTTTTAATATTAATGGAGGTTCCATTTCCCTCCCTGCTTCTAGAAGTAAATCTGTTCCAGTTTTGCTAACATTTTCAGGTCCAGAGCATCAGGAAGGGTCATCTCTTCCTCTTCTTTGTAGTCATGTTCTTTCTCCTCATTTTGATCTCCCCTTTTCTCTTCCATATTACCCTTTTCCTTTTCTTCTTTTTCTTCTCTCTCATCGTCTCTTCTTCTTGTGCCATTCTTCTCTTCCTCCTCCTAATTCTCCTTCTTTTGCATCTGCTCTTTCTCTGTCTACTCCTATTATTTCTCCCTATTTCCTCTTCTTTCCAGGACCTCGACTCTCACGAAACTGGGCTATCACCGAAAGTCACTTAAGAAATTACAACTTCAGATGTTTGTGCAGTGATGTCTTTAACTCAGCATTCTTATGTCGCTGAATTTTCCTTTTTCTTTAAAGGGGGTTTACGAGATCACCGTGCTGTCTGTGTATGCCGCCCACTTGTCATTGATAGGCAATGGCTCGGGAAACATGTTCCCATGGCAACGAATTGGCACGCAACAGTAGAAATGTTGGACACAGTGTTTCCTGTGCGGTCCGTTTCGTATCAAATAATATGTAGTGAAAGGAAAATAGGCGATTAGTTCGTTCCAGAACTTATTATTATTTAATGCTGTGAAGTAGGAGATTTTTTATGCATTTTGACCAGTTTGTTTTTATTTAACTCTCCTTTCCGTAACGCCACAGCATTTTGCGTCAACGGCTGAAAGAGTTAATCCTCATACTCTCTCTCCTGCTGGCCGCCACTCTTGTTGGTATTAACATGATTTAGAGATGAAGGCGAAATACAGTGTATTGACATGGTTGCTCACGGTGACTGAAGGACTAGTAATTTATCATAGTTAGCGTCATAATTTTTGCAGCGCATTGTAAAAACTTTCATCGTAAGATCCAGCGTGAACGCCATCTGTTGATTATCTCACTTTGGCGATACCACCACTTCCTTGTTACAGAAGGAGCAAACGCAGCACGTTTTTAGTACCAGTTCGCGTTCCCCTCTTTATATCCCTCTGCCGGCCCGAAGTGCAATTAATCTGATTGCGACATTTCGTAGTTTCCCTCTGTTCATCCAGAAAAATGTCTGAATAGATTCATCTCTGACCCGTCTGCTTTGAGACTAAGGAATTGGGTGTAAATAGGCTACATACCTTACACTTCCCTTCATTCACTTTCTTATTACCCCCCCCCCCTTTGTCTCATGTTAAATAGTCAGAATGTGATAATGTGCTGCCTGGTCAGGGCTGTTACACACCCGAGTTAAGTAGGAACAGTAGTGGAAAACTGAAGAAACGCTGAGAAAATCTGAATGTATTCATTTTATTTGTGGTTCCTTTAACGCAGGTCTTCTTTCAAATATTTGATGTTTTCTGTAAGTAAAATAAAACTTTCCCCTTGCTCAGTTAAGTAGCACGCCATGGCTACAGACGTGTTGGGGAATGATGGTACTATTACATGCTTCCTTAAATTTCGGCACTAAATAGAGGTGAATTGGTAGCAAAAACCCATACCCAATGGTTAATGAGGCTGAGTGGGCCCCAGAACTGCTCTGAATTCTGTGATGAAGAGAAAAATTTCTTTCTCATAATCGAACCGTAAAACTGTACCCATCAAGTTGCTGTTCTGCCTTAGCTACCCCGGCTTATCTGCTGACATTTAATGATAATATCCCCAAGCCATTCGACGGTATCTTAAATGTAGCCTAGTTGAACAGCATAGTTAAGTAATCTAAAAATTAATCAATCAGACTTTTCAATTGCAGCATGTAACTTTCTTCAGTTTCTCCGAAACATTTCTTCTACGCTTCTGCACAGACTTGTTATTGTTCTTTGCTTGTACGCTTCTGCACAGACTTGTTATTGTTCTTTGCTTCTACGCTTCTGCACAGACTTGTTATTGTTCGTTGCTTGCACGCTTCTGCACAGACTTGTTATTGTTCTTTGCTTGTACGCTTCTGCACAGACTTGTTATTGTTCTTTGCTTGTACGCTTCTGCACAGACTTGTTATTGTTCTTTGCTTGTACGCTTCTGCACAGACTTGTTATTATTCGTTGCTTTTACACTTCTGCACAGACTTGTTATTGTTCGTTGCTTGTACGCTTCTGCACAGACTTTTATTGGCCGTTGCTTTTACGCTTCTGCACAGACTTGTTATTGACCGTTGCTTTTACACTTCTGCACAGACTTGTTATTGTTCGTTGCTTGTACGCTTCTGCACAGACTTGTTATTGCTCTTTGCTTGTACGCTTCTGCACAGACTTGTTATTGTTCTTTGCTTCTGCACAGACTTGTTATTGTTCGTTGCTTGCACGCTTCTGCACAGACTTGTTATTGTTCTTTGCTTGTACGCTTCTGCACAGACTTGTTATTGACCGTTGCTTTTACTCTTCTGCACAGACTTATATATTGTTCGTTACTTTTAAACTTCTGCACAGACTTGTTATTGTTCGCTCCTTGTACGCTTCTGCACATACCTATTATTGGGCAGTACTTTCGGCTTTTTGCACGAGCACTGCAATGGACGGGCGACCCGGAAGGTGCTGAATGGCCTTATATAACTGTACCCGAGAGTTCACCGGTGCGTCCTACTTAGTAGGTCTGAATGAAACAAAGCCAGGATAATTATATCTTATGCCTTTCCATACAGTGTATAAAATGAACACTTGGTGGGAACACCGTATCGCAATGGTCTGGAACAAGGAGGTGCTTTACCCATACTGCCTTTTAATGTTGCTCTGGAATATCAGGCTAATGAGGAAAAGTTCTAAGTAACCGGTAAGGGCTGAAGCAGGCTGTCAGTGGGATTAACTTGTTAGGCGAGATAAAGAAATGGGGATGATTAGCTTAACGATAAAGCATCTTTATTGTTACGAATTTCTGCTCTTGACAGTGGTATACTGATCTAAATTTTTCCTCGGTAAAAGGTAAAGTTGTCCCTGCTCTTAACTAAATAAGCATTACACCATGAAAGCATATGGCATATGGGGGGTGGATATATAGAGCTACGTATTCTTGACCTCGGGACTAGCTGGAGGTCAGTGGTCATCTTCACCCCCCAGCCGCTTTACCCCCGGTACCCATTGGCTAGGAGGTTGGGTGAACCCCAGAGTCGGTCTTGACGACATGGAGAAGAGAAAATTCTTGCCCTTACCGGAACTCGAACTCCGATCCCTTGGCCGACCAGCCCGTAGCCAGTCGCTATACCGACTGTGCTATCCCGGCTCCTTTTCCTCGGTATTATCCGCAATAATGCTTTTAAGCCATCCTTCCCGTGTTGTTTGTGACATATTTCGTTACTTTAGCTAGGAACACCGCACAGTCTAAACGGCGTTGCTAAGTATCGGGCAAGTCTATCATATTTTGTAGCCAAGGAGTTACTTTATAGTGATGATGAGTGTGGTGATAATGGTATGATAAATTAGTTGCTTAATATTTGTTGTAATTTCTGCGCTATATCGTCATATTATCAGTAGATTTATCGCGGGATAGTATTATCTTCAATTTTAGATTACACGAACACTTGGAACTGACAGAAATGTCTATACCCGTAAGTGAATTGATACCGCCCATTAGAAAATAAATGGATTTTGCCTTTACGTTAAGAGTCTTCTGTCCTGACCATAAAAGGAGCTCCATAAGGCTTGTGCGTGGGAGATACGACATGTCGACGCAAACGTTAGCGTAATGTTTGGTATATTTTAAGAGAGCCCTAATTTATGTAGCCATACGAAGTAATCTTTATGCGACCTGCGGTATTTATTGTGTTGTCTTCTTGTTAATGCGACCTACTTTTCATAAAAGGTACTGCTATCCCTGTAACAGGCCGTGGAGTCCCATAGAGTTGTGAGACGTCGAGGCTTTCATATTTTCTAGACAATCGACTCAAAGATTGCGGTGAGGTTGTCACCCTTACGTGCCTGCCGCCCTTTACCGCCAGGAAGTTCCTGGTACTCATTTCCGTTAGAGTCTGAGTCGACCCCAGGGTTATATTGCGGCTGGAAGGGTTAGAACAGCTGAAAAAGCCGGAAGATCTCTAGTTCAATTCCCGTTGAGGTCATTGGATTCTTTCAATTGAGCTAAACCTTCCAGCCGCACTATGGCCTCGTGGTCGACTCAGCTCCGGACAGAAACGAGTACGAGGTATGCTCCTGGAGTTAAATGGCGGTCGGCGGTTAAGGCTGACAACCTCACCGCCATCTGTGAGCCGATTGTCTAGGAAGTTTGGGAGCCTCGATGGTTCACAACCCTATGAGCCTCCGCGGCCTGTTATGGGGATAGTTTTACCTTTTTTGTCTTTCCTATGCTATGGAGACATAAGGGGGAGGTGGAGGTATAGCACCACCATTCCTGACCTCGGCACTAGATGGAGGTGAGTGGTGAGCTTCATGTCCCAGCCGCTTTACCGCCGCCCATTGGGTAGGAGGCTGTGTGAGCCCCGAAATGCACATGGACGCCGTGGAAAAAGAGAAAGTTAATGTTTGGTAGTTATGTAGTTGTTGTTCTGTCGTGTTACATTCACTCCTTCCTTCATAACATATTTCAGGTACATTAATTATATGACGTAGAGTGTTTCACTGTATTTTGCTCATGTTGAGAGAAACATCAATTATTTCTAAATTATTGTTTTAATTAATTAAAAGATTGGTGTTAGTAGTTACAATCCAAGTGTCATTTCTTAGAAGTTGATAATGAGTTATAGGGCCAACCTCATATATATTTAGTCTCGAAATGATGTGCAAGGGCACGCGGTAGCGTAGTTGGTTGAGGCACTATGCTACAAGCAGGAAGATTTCGGGTTCGATTCTCGATGAGGTCATTGACTTTTCCATTTGACCTAATCCTTCCAGCCACACTATGGCCCTTGGGTAGGCCGCCCCATAGCTCAAGCGATTAGTCCCTGGCTTTCCACCGCTACGGACCGGGTTCGATTCCTGGTCTGGTGAAGTGGGATTTGTGGTGGACAAAGTGGCACTTGGGCGGGTTTCCTCCAAGTACTTCGGTTTCCCCTGCCAATCTTCATTCCACCAAATTCTCCATTATAATAATCACCCGGGGCAGGCTACAGTAGGCCAATCAGTGGCTGCCGTGCCGAGTGAACCCAGTTGGATTCCACCCCCCCCCCACTAAGCGAATTAAAAAAATGGCTCTTGGGTCAACTCAGCTCCTAACAGAAATGAGTACCAGGAATTTTCGTAGGGGCGTCCGGCGCGTAAGGCTGACAACCTCACCGCCATCTGTGAGCCGATTGTGTATAAAATATGGGAGCCTCGATGTCTCACAACCCTATGGGCCTCCACGGCCTGTTACAGGGATAAGTATACCTTTTATGAAGTTTTGTTGTTTTTGTCTTCATATACGTCTTTATGAGTTATTAATGGTTGAAGACTGCTGTCAGTATTATCAGTTATGGTGATAATCTATTCGCTTATGCTTGCTACTTCTGTTTTGTAGTAAACTGTACAAAAATATTTATCTGAAGTGAAAGATAACATTGTTACAAATATGGGTGATATATTCCTTCTCGCTGTCAAAGTGCGCGAAGGAGACGGCAGGCCTGTGTGTTACATTGGGTGCCTGTACGATTAAACTGTGAACTCTGATGATGTTTTTAGTACATAAGCTTTGTGACTCAGTGGAAATAGTTTTCGTACCATCACCTTGTTTGTCAGTGTAGTGGTCAGTGCAGACGTGTTTATGGAGCTGTGATTTTAACGTATTTAAAGAGAACATTCTTACGCTATTTCTGCTCCAAAAATAATCCATGACTAATTGCCGTAAGGTGAAAAGGTAAGGTTATCCCTGTGTTCATTAAGCGCGTCGCCATTACAACGTAATGAGGACATGGAGGTGCAACTCCATGCATTTTTATCCTGAACACTAGATGGAGATGAATATCCAGCTTCAAGCTACAGCTGGTTTACCTCTGGAGAAAGCGCCATTGCGACGTAATAAGGAAGTGGAGGTGTAACTCCACACATTTTTAACTGCAGCACTAGATACAGATCAATAATCAGCTTCAAGCTTCGGCCGCGTCTCCCGTACTGACGTCTAGAGGTCGCCTGCACATCAGAATCTGTCTGGTTTGTGTGTAGAAGAGATAAGGTCTCTTGTCCTTGCTGGGAATCAAACCTCAAGTCCTCGGTCTTCCAGCCGAAGTGTTAATCGGTATGTAGACTGAGGCATTCGGGTACCGCATGTAAAATGGAAATTGATTCCCTATGAATACGACTCCACATTGTAACATTATCTGTATCATGGCCTGTGCTTCTGTTCTGAGATGATGAATTGACGTTTTGCAAGGAAGGGTTCCTAACACAGATGCGTAAACCCTAGATATTTCCGTGTCGATAATATATCGATGCTAGTAATACGGGTAACCGTCTTTGATCTACTACTCTATGCATACATGAAGGTAAATACGAGGGAGAGGTGACGTTCATGCATTCACATATTGTTTAACTCAAGCTCGCAAGATAAAAAAGCGATTATGTTACCGGATGTTTCCAAATCTGACGTAGAACGGAAGAAAGTTAATTTTCTTTAAATAGTCTTGGATTCGAGTCTCGGAACTTCCACAATCTTACTCTCCCCACGTTTGGAACTATGGGCTTACTTGAAAGTGATTTTCTTGTTGTAAGGATGGTCATACGTACTCGATGATTTCATTATAAGACGTACCAAAGAGTGAAGCTTACTTCTATGCGTGTAGTACCGAAATCATTGTGAGTTCCTTGAAATATTTAGAAAGAAGTCGAGCAAATGCAGTTACACATGCGAATTGCTAAGTACCGTTTATGATGGCCTACTAGTGATTGATGTGCTGGATTGCCAACATATATTTATTTGTATAACTAATGAAGGTTATGCGATAAAGAGTGAGGGATGGTACCTCTCCTATTTAACGACATCAGTCCGAATGCGTTATTAATTTAGCAGTTTCCATTGGCGTTTTTAAGAGCATGAACTTCTCATTACAGTATCAGATCTTGCTGTGTTTTTGTTTCTTCGAACCCAGTTCTGAATTTAAATACGTAGGTACGGATTAAGGGCTGGACGGCCCGTGGATCGGTGTTCGAGTCCCGGTAGAGGCAAGATTTTTCTCTACGACGTCCAGACTGGGTCTGGAGCCCAACCAGTCTCCTAACCAATGGGGGGAGGAAAGCAAAGCTATCCCTGTACCAGGCCACGAAGGCCCATAGGGTTGTGAGACGTTGAGGGTCCCACATTTTTTAGACAATCGGCTCAAAGATGGCGGTAAGGTTGTCAGCCTTACGCGCCGGCCGTGCTTTACTCCTCCGGAAAATTATTTAATTAATTCCTGGTTCTCATTTCTGTTAGAAGCTGAGTCGACCCCAGGGCCATAGTGCGGCCGGAAGGATTAGGTCAATTGAAAAAAATCCAATGACCTCATCGGGACTTGAACCCGCGACCTTCCGTCTTGTAGCATAGTGCCTCAGCCAACTACGCTGCCGCCCCAACCATGGGTACCGTGGGTAAAGTGTCCAGGCCGTGAAGGTAACCACTCACCTCCACCTAGTTCCGAATTCAAGAATGGTGGAGCTATACCTCCGCGCTCTCATACGTCTTCATAGCCTGGTGCTTAATTAATTAAGCACAGAGGCAAGTTTACCTCTATTTCACTCTCCCCTGACAGTTCTCCAGTTCCATACTCATCTGTAACCCGGGGCCGACATAATAGGTCCAGTAGTGGACTCAACCACACCTTAACACGTATTATTTTCATTGAAGAATACCATCTTCTAGGATATGACGCCGTAGAGTCTGATGAAAGTTCACAGGCCTTTAGAGAGACGTACGGCCTCCTTCGGCTTTGAAGAGTAGGCGTTAAGTCAAGCAAGCGACCACCAGAGCGCTCTGTTTTATGCTTCCTCTTCGTTTATTGTTTTACCTGACCTTCGACCCTGAAGACGAAGACAGAACGTTGTTCCGAGACGCCTTGAACTTCTGACGGGCTACACTGTGTCACATCCCAGAAGACACCGCTCTGAGAACCTGTAGCATTATTTTCATGTCCTGCCCAGCTGCTGCTGTTTTAATTCCAGCCTTCCTTCCAAATGTACCGAGACTTTTGTGTTCATGTAGCCCTCCTGACGGATAACTTACCGTTGCATTTCACACAGAATGAGTTGGCAATAATGTAGTGAAAATCAATTGTACAAACGTTCTTAAACTTGAAGGGGGAGTGTTATTGTGAAGAGGGAAACCAGCTTGTTAGCCCTATTTAGTGAAGCATTTTAAATGTTAGATAATTCACAAAGTAAATTAATGTCACGATCTAGAAATATTGTTTGCTATAGAAAGTCTTGTTTATTGAGAAATGGCAAACCGATAGGTACTTACACGAAATGTTTAGTCATGGCTGGGATGTACCAAACAATTATACAGTGAACTGTTGCGGGCTCGACCTTAGTTTTCCAGTCATGTTGGGCGATCCTTAACAGAAAAATCCCCTTCGCCGCCGTCTGTAGCAGCCGCCTTTTAGGGAAGCACAATAGATCAAACTGGTCGGGGTGCATGGGGAAAACCCACCCTCTCCAATAACTAACTAACTAGGGCTCTGCCTGTTTCAAGTTTCGGACTTTACATTTTGAGACATATATCTGCAGAAGAACATAGACTGAGGGTATTCGAGAACGGGAGGTTGAGGAGAATCTTTTAAGGGAAGCGGGGCGACATAACAGGAGGCCGGAGACAATTGCATGATTGAGGAGATTCATAACTGTACTCTTTGCCAAATATAATTACACTAAATGAAGGGAATGCAGGGCAAAGTCATGACATAAAGATAGCTAACAGATGTGTTGAAAATGTGGCACAGTTCAGATATTTTGGAACGACGGTACAAATCGAAACTTGATTCAGGAGGAAATTAAGGGTAGATCGAATTCGGGTAATGTTTGCTACCATTCAGTCCAGATCATTTTATCTTCTCGTCTGCTAAAAATGTAAAAAATAGAATATACAAAATTGTAATTTTGCCTGTGGTTCTATATGGATGTGAAACTTGGTCTCTGACATTAAGGGAGGGTGTTTGAGAACAGGTGATGAAGAGAATATTTCGACCTAAGAGAGATGAAGTGAAAACTTCAAAACTTGTACCCCTCGTCAAGTATAAATATAATGATCAACTCAAGGCGGGTGAGACGGGCAGAGCATGTAGCACGAATGGGAAAAAGATGAATGCATATAGGTGAGAAAGCCAAAAGGAAGGACACCACTAGCAAGACCAAGCCATAGGTGGGTGGATGATATTAAAATGGATCTTAGAGAGGATGGGGTGATATGAACTGGACGATCTGGCTCAGGACAGAGACCAATGGAGGGCTCTTGTGAACACGGTAATAAAGCTTCTGGTTCTGTAAATTGCTGGGAAGTTCTTGAATATCTGCACAGCTAGCGACTTCTCCAGAGGGGCTCAGCTCCATTAGGTTAGTTAGTTAATTAAGTGAAGGGGATGAGATTGGCTGGACATGAAGCACGCATTGGGCAAAAACGATGGTTTTGATTATAAGTTAGAAGGAAAGAGAGAATTGTTTTTGTAGACATCGCCCACTCCGAAAATGGCAGTAGTCACAATGTAAATACTGTATATTCATAAGTATTTCACTTCTGTGTTCTTCTGGTTTTACCCTATGCACTCTATTTTCAGAAGACTACCTTCTCTAAGCCACGTAATGTCACAATGGAGTGAACTGTATTACATGATGAGCATGTTCTCTGACAGATCCGTGCAACAAGAAACGGCGCTTTCATCCGTTTCGAGGCCTCCGCCGCATATTTCGGAAGAAGGCCCGACACCAGCACGCGGGCTCTGCGGCAGCGTCTGAGCTGCAGGAACACGAAGCTGCCCAGGATCACGTGATGCTCGACAGCGGTGGGACCCCCATTCAGGCACTAGATGCCCATCGCAGTCGGTCCACAAGCACTCTGCTGTCAGGGGAGGACGCTGGGTCTCGCAGAAGGTAACACAATCAGCCTGCTGCTGATCTTCCTTTCATACCTCTTATGTTGAGAGTCATTTAAACGAATTTCCTTTTACTGTCGTATCATTAAGGGTATCACAAAGATGACACCTGTCCGGGCTTGCTCTGGAGTCTCCTGATTACATATATTTTTCTCAGGCTAATATTCTGCCTGCCAGTTCAGTCTACTGCCACCACCACTACCACCATCCCTGCTGTTATTGATATTAATACTGTACTGTTGCTGCTGCTACTACTACACAAACATGAACAATACCAACATCAAGAAAAACTCCAACACTAGAAACATTCCAGCATCAAGAACAATACCAACATTAGCACAGCCACCACCAACAATACCAACGAAACAGCTAACAACAACAACAACAACAACAACGACAAAAAACGCCACGAACAATAAACAACAGCAGCATCTACGACTACAAGAACTGCAACACCAAGAATGACACCAACACCACTATCGCCTGTTTCTATGGACGACCAAAGTATATCATGAAATCCACCTGTTTGGATGTGCCCTGATACCATTTTCACAATTTCCTTCCAAACCAAAATCAGACTACCATCACTGCCACTGCAACCACTGCTTCTACCATTACTAGTAGTACTTGTACTGCTACTACTTATTGTGATCGATCTCAGAGGCCAATCACAAAAACATCGACTTGTACATTTTTACTGTTTCAATCCTGTGTATATTTTCACAATCTTCTTTTCTGCCTCCACAACTACTAGCAATACTGTGGCCACTGTAGTGGCTAATGCCACAATCACTACTGCCACTATCATTGCTACTACTTGGGTAGCTTCCTGATATGAAGCACAAATAATAAAGAACATCTGTGACCCTTATCCAAATGAACCTTAATTGTTATTATGTTCATTTATCTTATTCACTTTCTGAATTGATGTGAATCTGAAGGTTACTTTTGCCAAGAAGATTTGTCTTTTCAGTTATGTCACATCTCAGTACAGAATAAGAAACAGTGACGTCTCAGATAACAGTAAATTGTGTTCCCCTTCCAACGCATATCAAGCAGAATATTTAATTCCTGCAAATCCCTGCAAATTTTCAGAAAACTGCTACTAGACTGCAGAAGATAGTATATTTGCTTATTTCCATGTTTACAAGAACCCACGCTGGTACCCTATTCTGAACAAGTTTACTCAGCTCACATCCATACATCCTGTTTCTTTAAGACGCATTTTAATATTATCAATTTACCCCTAAATTGTCCAAGATATCTCTTGTGTGTATTTGAATAGTCCTTTAAACAAGAGAAGCTGTTGGAGCATGTTAACACACCACAACTGGCTCCAGGAGAATATATTTGAACAGTAAGAATGGAACTGTATTTATGTAAGTTTTTTTTGTTAGTTACATTTAAAACATGAAATTGTGCACAGAATTTACTGAAACTGTACTTGACTTAGTTGTTTACTTTGTTAGTTTGATTTTTTATCTGTTTACAGGAGTGGGAATGGTCTGTTTCCATGTCATTCAGGGCTCAGTGTGTCTCATGATAGCGTGTTTACTGCTGAGCATCGGACACCACACTCTAGCTCAGAAGATCTGGACACAGCACAGAGTTCCTCGTCGCTCTCAATCCAACAGTTGGTACTCCCAGGAGTTCGAGTGAGTACCAGTGCATCTACATATATATCTGCAAGGAAACTGATGACAATTGTCAAAGGAAGAGTTTTCTATAACATATTATATGTGCGAAATATACACTTGACGAAAGGAAGACTGTATTCATAAGAGACAGACCCATCTTCTCGTCAGAGAGGATGTTACGTAAGGACTATTACCGCAAGAGTTCAGTTGAAAAATAAATTTAGTCGTGGGCCTCAAAGGGGCCTGATGCCAAGACGAACTGATTGGCAGTAAACCGCCAGTCGTAAGTAACTCTGACTCTGACTCTGATTCTTGACTGACAGTTGTCAAAATTGTGTACAACATGACATTCTGACTGAAGCTACTATTAAATAATTTCATGGAACAGGAGCGATCTGTCTTCTGGAATATAATGCCATGAAGCCCAGTGAAAGTCTACTGATGTTTCTGAGGAAATATTGCTTTCATGTTTAGTCAGAGAGTAAGCCTAGCAAGAAAACAGTATGAAGTAGGCAGCAGGCAGAGGTTGTATGTTCTTATAGAAGCACAGTAGATCACTGAAGGTCGCGGTGCAGAGGCCGAGAAGGCCCACCCCTTATACGTTCATTCATTCATTCATTCGTTCTTTTATTCATTCATTCATTCCTATAGAATGTTGGTTGATAATGTTGTATATTGCCACGTATCCGGGTACCGCAACAAAAAAAAATATGAGCTCTGGATTAAACGAAGATGATTATTGAAGAATTACTCGTTCATAATTACGATTACAGTCACTTTGAAATAATGCCTTGTAGACGATGCGACCCGACTAGTCCGTCATCTCTCACCTTTTGTCTTCAACGGTTATTCACTCTTCCACCAATATTCAAGGTGGAGTGTCTTTGCTGTTAGTCCTTGGCTCTGCTGGTTTTCTTTGATCTTTCTCTGATCTGCTCATATCTCTCTGATCTGACCTGTTCTCAATTCTCCTTTGGTCTCCTGGTCTGATAACTTTGTTATTTAAGTTAAAATTTATAAACCAAGTAGGTTCATAAATTTTAACTTAAATAACAAAGTTTTAAAAACTTTAATATACCAAGAAAGCTGCTGTAGTTGTGGAAAAGTTGGATTTTGTATATATTGTGCATTACAAACATTGTATGTATATTGTATATGTATTTTAACACTGAAAACACCCATTGTCATAGTAGTTTTCAAAAAGTATCGATGTCCCTCTGATGATGGTCTATAGGGACCGAAACATGTAAGGGTGTTAAGTTTTCAAGTAGTAAAAACTTCAATACTCACACTGGACAGAGTTGTCTTGTCTTTGTAATTTGTTTGTGTGACGGACCAGAATGAAACAAATCAAATTTATTTGTGTTTCTTTAAAGAGTTTTGTAATTTTCTTTGTTGCTTTACCACTATATATGAAAGTGGCCGATTTGGCTTTCTGGTGTTGTGGATTAGTGTTTTTGTTATGTTTGTGAATCTAGTTGCAGACTTACAATCGATGAAAGCGGCCTCCGTAGTCTAGGGGTAACGTTCCCACTTCATGACTCAAGGTACGCGGGTTCAAACCCGGCGGAGGTCGTGGAATTTTTAAGGGCGGAAAAATTCAGGGAACAAGTCCTCCGGGAGGGACTTTAAGCCGTGGGTCCCGTGTCGTAGCTTTACGGCACATAAAAGAACCTCATGTCTCAAGGAGGCCTCTGAGCCAAATTATAAGGACATTTCCCGCCCAACAATAGTCTCTAACGCCTCTGGTAGACGGGGGAAGCATCTAGATACCGCTGAGACAGTAGAGGCCGAACNGCATAATGCACCTGATGACGGCCAGTTAGGCTGAAACAATTTGTGAAATAAAACAGAAAGAAGAAACATCGAAACCTAGCGGACTTTGATCAAGTTGCTCTAGGAGGGATAAGAATAAGAACAGTTTTCAAGCCCAAAAATAAATTTGGAATCAAGTGATGAAATACAGTTTTGAAAAACATCCTATCCACTTTGCATGACAAAACCACAGCAGATATGGAGCTGGTCTAAGGATTTTGACCAGAACACTGTGGCTGCTAGAGCAGTTATCAGCTCAGATGCCAAGTTGCAAATGGATTAATCTTGCTTCTCAGTGTGCTTGCTAGTTCAGGCAGGTAAAAGGAGCCAGGGGGGTAGGGGAAAAGCACTGTTGTACAAGAAAGTGGCTACTTGCTGCTTTGTAAATTAATATACCAAGAGCTGACAATGTATGTCTTACATCCACATCGTCGTCGTCGTCGTCGTCGTCGTCATCATCATCATCATCATCATTATTGTTGTCGTCGTTTCCAGTGTTGGGCCCATGGAAGCTGTTAAGGATATTATGAAAGGGAATGCTTTTATCGTTTCAGATGTTTTCTCATCTTTTCTCTGCGGTTGACATTTTAAGATCCTTATGTAGAATCCTGTCAGAGCTCATTCTGTAAAATGCGTTTTCGATTTCCTTCTATAAATTCAATTTTTATATAATGTATAGTTCTCATAATTTAATTTCTTTTATGGAATATATGTTTGTATCCTGCAGTTCTCTAAATGAAACATGTTTCTGCTGATATTAGTCTTCTCTTATCCGTTCTTATTGTCCACTGTCTTCACTCAGAGAAGTTAAATGTATCAGAAGAGACAGAAATGCAAATTCTTTCTAAGTAATTGTGGCGTACTGTCATGAGTTTCTCTCCAACACGAAGCATGAATACCAGTCTGCCATTTGAACATAACTCAGGATGTATCCATCAGGAACTTCCTTTTCAGAGGATAAACATCTCAAAAGTAAAACCATGCTGCTTCTACAAGTATCTTTTATTTTGCACAATGCAAATTTATCCACTATGTGGTTATGCAGGATATGAATTTGTTATCTGTTCAAATGAAGGAGATTTAGAACAGCATGTTCATAAAGAATTGCTCTCCAGGAGTTGAGTATGCATACAGAAAGTGAATGTTATATTTGTAATTCTGCATTTGTTTACTTTTATTTAATGATTCTTTTTAAAATGTGGTGAAAAGATTATTTTCTAAACAATATATGCTAGAGCCATGATTTTGGCACATAAGTCTAGCACAATATTAGGAGTAACTATACCAAGTTTCTGTTCAGCCCTATTAGTATTTGTAAAGTAAAAGTAAAGTTATCCCTCTGCTTAATTAAACATTAAACATGAAGACATATGGAGGAGTGGAGGTACCATCTCCACCATTCTTAACCTTGCCACTAGATGGAGGTGAGTGGTCAGCTATATGCCCCAGCCACTTTACCCCTGAGCAAACAGCCCCTGATACCTATTAAATAGGATGGTGGACGAGCCCAAGAGCTGGTCTGAATGCCGTGGAGTGGAGAAATGTCTCTTGTCCGTACCGGGAATCGAACCCCAGCTGTCCATTCCATAGCTCTTCACCGTACCGACTGAGATATCCTGGCATCACCCATAATTCGTAACAACATATACCACCAGCCTACGAACACGACATGAAATTGCACCTTCAAAACTACCCCTACAAATTTAATTATTTTCTAAGATTTTAACAATTTTTGAAAATATGGGACAACAGATTTGTACCTTATTGTGCAGATGTTATTACAGAGCACTCAGTTCCTGGTCTAAAGATGGCTGGGTTTTGCATTAGTATGCCTATTTCCTTTTCCCTTACTTTTATTTACAATGTAGTTATGAAGATCCTTAAAGTAATGCTAAAAAGACATGTATAAGAAATTCTAACATATGTTTTATTATCTTTGAGAGAAACCTCCATGGTTTATTGAACTCCCAGAAAAGAGTCGTTGTTCTAGTGCAGTTTCAGTGGAAGAACCTATATTTTAAAAGGGGGAAATGACTAAAAGCTGCAAGCAGATAAAAATGGATTGAAAGTATGAGTAGGCATGTACTGGTAGTTAGGAGGAACGTACTGCTTCCATCTTCAAGGCCGAAGAGTGAGCCAAGGAAGCAGACAACAGTGCTCAGTCCTTGCTTCTTGCTGGTACTTGTTTATTCATGATTGCTTGGCTTCTTCCACCCTGAAGATGTAGGCAGTATGATCCATCGAAACATTGCTGAACTTCAACCAGACTACAGACCATGCTTGCTGCTTGCTTCCTATAAGTTCTTGGCGTAATATTTATGTCTAAAAATGAAGGCAACACATTTCTGCAAAACATCGATAAGCTAGCAGACTACACGGCGTCACATGCAAGAAAGTTACTGTAAATAAAATCTGGGAATCCATGAGTTGAATCACAGTGGCACCCATGACTGTTAGGTGTGACCATGGTTCACTACACTCATGAAAGGCTAACAGACTCTGCAGGGTCAGTTTGGGGAACTGGTATTGGACAGTGTTGTCCTGTAGCGTTCATCATGGAACCGGTTCGAGCTGCAACCCATCCAAAGAACAAAGTATGACAGGAATTCCAATCTTTGTGCCATGTGATATAAGCTTTACTGTTCTTCCTTGAAGGTATACCTCCCGCTCAACTTTTCTATAAAATTTGAACAGCAGGCCTATCTGGTATACCCCACGCGTATATCTATCGCGAACTGTTATAGTTTGGGGGAGATATAATTCCTACTACAAATTTATCCATAGTAATTTCATGGGAAGTGTAGAGAATATATATATCTATTACGTTAAAATTTATTTAAAAGTTTGTGACGATGGTATATTAATACAGTTATTGTGTTTATCTATCGCCATGTTTTTATTTAGAACACACAACGTTTCGGAGGTCGGATTCTGTCTCCGTCTTCAGGTGGAACCTTCTCAACTGGGCACAGTTGATAGAGCTATTTCCTGTCTCCGGACCTAGTTTCCGAAACGTGTGTTTTAAATAAGAACAGGGCGGTGGATAATGCCCAGAAACATAATAATTGCTTTCAAATTTATTGCTAACAAATAATTAAAAGGACACACGTTGGCAGGTGGGATTGTTTGTAGTGACTATGCACCGGGCCGGACGTTCGAGAAACCTCTGCAGTAGTAAGGTATTTTCGCCATGTGGCTCCATTATCGTAAGGGTATTGGGGGCTGATTCCCCGCGAGCAAAGTGGCCGAGGCGTGAAACTAACCACCCTCCTCCAACAAGTACCGAGCGAAAGAAGGCATGGGGATGTAACGTACATACTCGTACACCGACACACTTGATAAGTATTCACGGTGTGGTCCTTAATAAAGCACAGACACAAATGTACATTTTCCAAAACTTTTTGCATTATACAGTTTTAGCTGATTATTGGCTGTCTTAAAGATTTAAAGTAACGTTGTTCCTGTGCATAATTAAGTAAACACTATGCAACGAAGATGTATGGTGAGGATGGAGGTAAAGCTCCACCATTCTTGGCCTCAAGCATAATAGATCATTGAAGGTCGCAGTACAAGAGCCGGATTATTACCACCTACCCCATATTTTATTCTTAACCTCGACACTAGTTTAAAGTGAGTAATTATTAGCTTCACGCCCTGACCGCTTTACAGCCGGGGAAATAGCCCCCGGTACACATTGGAGAGGGGGCTGGGTGGGCCCCAGAGGCGGTCTGGACGCTGTGAAGAAGAGAAGAATCTTGCCATGCCGGAAATCGAACGCTGGTCCCCCATCCCCTATCCTGTCGTTAATGGTTCTCGTCGTCATGAAGCTGAGCCCTTCTTGAGAAGCTGCCAATTGTGCAGCTACTCAAGAACTTCCCAGCAATTTATGGAACACGAAGGTTCATTACCCTGTTTACAAGAGCCCTCCACCTGTCCCTATCCTGAGCCAGATCAATCGAATCCATACCATCCCATCTCTCTAAGATACATTTTAATATTGTCCACCCACCGACGTCTTAGTCTTCCCAGTGGTCTCCTTTCTTCCGGCTTTCCAACCATTATCCTATATGCATTCATCCTCTCCCCTATTCGTGCTACATGCCCTTCCCACCTCATCCTACTTGACTTGATCATACTAATTATACTTGGAGAAGCTTACACGTTATGAAGCTCCTCATTATGCAGTTTTCTCTAACTTCCTGCCACTTCATGTCTCTTCGGTCCAAATATTCTCAATACCCTGTTCTCAAACACCCTCAGTCTATGGTCCCCCTTAATGTCAAGATACCAAGTTTCACACCCATACAGAACAGCACAGAGGTACTGGTTACTGACCATTAACCCTCTGAAACCAGAATTTTTTAAAATAGCCAACGCCATGGAGTCCTCGAGAAGCCACCAGGTGCTCAAGTACCCAACAGTTTCCCAACATTTTATGGAACCCGAAGGTTTAATCCCGCCACTGGTTCCTACCCTGAGCCAGATTAATCCAGTCCATACTCCTTGTATTTCTCTAAGATCCATCCCACCTACGTCTAGTTCTTCCTAGTGGTCTCGTTCTTTCTGGTTTACCCAACAAAACCCTATATGCAGTCATCATCTCCTTATCCGTACCACGTGCCCTGCCCATCTCATCCATCTTGAGGTGATCAGTCGTGTATTTAAATACTGTATTGTAACGATTTGATGAACGCGTTGCCAGGTAACAGCTCTGTAGCACGCAATAATAGATAAGGCTGTGTTTACTGTGTAGTCCGTGCCATCCAACAATAGAGGGGCTGTATTTTCTGTGCATGGTCCCTGCCGACAGGATATTAGAGAATACGGGAATGGAAATTGACTTGACCGGGGGGATATAATACGGGGACTCGGACTTGGACTTGGACGTATGAACGAGACCGGTGTGGAGGCGGAGTCGAATACCTCCACCGTGACCCTGCGAGTCGTAGGAGGCGACGAAAAGGGAAGTCTCAAATCTGAGACAGTAAAATATGGTCGCGAGTCTCAAGGGACTCGGACCCGAGAAAGACTGCGCTGGCAAGGACCAGCACCATATATAGAAGACAGATCCGTGCTCTCGTCAGAGAGGGCGCCCCACAAAAGCAAGGTCGTAAATGTCAAAGAGTAATAAATATCTGGTCATGAACCCCAGATGGGGCTCGACACCAAGATTTACTGACTGACTGACCGTCAGTCGCAATGTGACTTCGACTTCGACTTCGAAATTGACTTGACTTGAGTTCCGAAGTTCCAAGGGAACAGCAGTGTGGCCAGAAGAAAGGTTAGAAGACTTAGTGTGTGACGTTACATGTGTTGTAGTACATCAATATTGGGAATGTGTAATTTAGTGAGACTTTTATAGTTCCTGTGTTATAAATCCGTTGCCAGGAAACGGATAGTGAAGACTAGTGGAGATAGACTGAGAAGATTAGTGTGGAGTAATTGTAAATTATGTAAATCAGTAACAGTGTAATATTTTTTTTGTAGTTACGACCTATAAGTGATTATTAAATCCAATTACCCATCCGAACCCTCGTCTTAGTCACTGATACACGTGACAGTATAACATTTGAGTTTGTAACTTACAGGTAACGCGTTGCGTCACTATTAAGAAGACCACCCGGTTAATGCTTTCAAGGAAACAGTCGATGTTAAGTGTGGGACCCATACGAAATAAACATTGGGCCTCTGAAGATGCGTCGTCATTAGTAGATCGTTTCGCCATGATGTAGAAAGTGCTCAGTTCAAGTCTTGGCCAGGAAACCATAATATCTCCGCTTTTATGCCTACTGAGTGTATTTATGCGTTTTATATTAATATTACCATAAATAACGATTATCTCCCTAAGCAACATTAAGGAATGGCCTTTGTAATGGAGGGGGCTGTGTGTTTTCTGTGAGGTTGGATCTGAACTCTTATGTACGTATTACGTAGATAAATTTCAGGCTTCTATATACTTCACACGCTCTCCTTCCGATCTGGATCTTCAGAATTAGACCTCATTTATGTGAATCACAGAATTATCTCTTTCAAATTGTCCGGTTCGCTGTATATTCAGAAAATAAAAATTCTGCTGACCATATTTGAAGCCACGTCAGTCTTCAAAGGGTTAATTATTTTATGGATGTATCGGCCAGAACAAATAAATGCGTCACACTATATAGGTTGGAAGTTTGCAAGTTGTGTCGTAATTGCTGCTAATTCATTGTCAGTTACTGTACTTTCTCCAAAAACAAATTGTCAGAAGCACGGCCAGTGTGATCTTCACTGAACAGGGAACTTTGTTTTAATTGAATGTTCTGTGCCCGGTTTCGTGTTTGTGCAGGCATGAAGAGAAGCGGCTGATGTGCAAGCCTGAATAACATCTATTAAATTCTGTTCTCTAGTTTATTAAAAACATTCACTTTTTTTTTTTTGCAAACGTTTTCCATACTTTTGTGCCGTTGTACCTTAGTCATACATTAAATTACTGGACCGTAGATCGGAGAGTCGGAAAGGTCTGTTGAAGTAACCACAGGCCGGAGGGTTTCGCAAATACAGAATTTCTCGTTGACAAAATTAAAATTATAAGACTATGTGCTAACTATTCTATTCTGCATAAAGTAATATATTATAACTTACTGTCTGAACAAACGGTTCTCTATAAGAACATTCGCCTTCTTTACTCTAGATGCCATCGAACAAGACGGTGTAGCACAAATACTCACCGTCTCATACTCAAGAGACGCTGAGTACGAATATCGACTATCTTCAGTGAAGTTCTCCGTGGTGTTCCTCAGTTCCTCCAGGCAAAATCCAAAATAGTGTCGGTCACAGTGGCCGCGCGGTCTGAGACATGAACTGTCTTCGCCTGCTTAAAGACTAGGATCGTGGGTTCGAACCCAACTCGAGGCAGTGGATTTTTGTTTGTGTTTGTGCTCTCCTGTATAGGTAGCGACCTTGCAATGGGCTGGTCCCCCGTCTAAGGAGTCTCACCGACTGACTTAGAATTAAGAAACTGAAGCGAAACAAAAAACGTTTCACAGATGGCTATGCTCCAGAGGGAGCAACGGGAAATATGACTGTAATTCCAGGGTAATGCCTCAATTAGGCCACAACCACTTCCTTCAAGTTCTTCATCAAATTAACCATTCACCAATCATCCTACCATTCTGTGCCATGCAGTCTGGGCCACTGACACTGTTACAAATTCAGCTACAAAAACATACATTTGTTACTTTCACTGGAAACCCTGGGGCATATAATTACTGTTTAATTACGAGCAAAATAAACTGTTCTTTTCTTGAACAAAACTATGCTAATCACTCTTTGATGACGTAATGAGTATGAGTTAGTTTAGAACATAGACAAAGGTAGCAGCTTCAGGGTAGCTTTATCTTTTACCAAAATCTAACGTACAACACAAGATGTCTCATTACAAAACGGTTAATTTGCTAATTAAAAATGAGAGATCTAGTTATTTACTTAGTTCGTAAGTTTTTTTTCTTTTTTTCCTTGGCACTACAGATCCAGTGGGCCTAGGCCTACCTCCATGAACTTCTCCGTTCACTTCGGTTTTTCTAGATCTTACACATTCGGTAGGACTCCTTGGGCGGGTGATCGGCTCGTCGCAAGGCCTCTACCTGTACACAAACACAGAAAAACGCACACACACAAACTACACATCCATGCCTTGAGTGGGATTCGAACCCACGATCCCGATTTCCAAGCGAGCGAAGACAGTACATGCCTTAGACCGCTCGGCTACCGTGACCGGCAGTTCGTAAGTTTAGCATTTTAGTTTTTTTATTGCTAGTGGGTTGGGACTAAGTCCCTTGTACTGCGACCACTTCTGGCCTATTTTACCAGCCCCAGATGATAGTTGAAGGTGATTGTGGAGCAATTGGTGGAATGAAGATTGACAGGGGAAACCAAAGTACTCGGAGAAAACCTGCCCCAGCCCCACTTTGTCCACCACAAATCCCACTTGACCACACTCGGGATCGAACCCAGGCCGCCGCGGTGGGAAGCCAGCGACTAACGGCTTGAGCTGTGGAGCTATTTTGTTAGTTGGTCAGAGTTTGTCAGTTACGACTTCGTTAAGTTACATGTCTCCATTGAAATAACTTGCTTGCTGAAATATTCAAGACACGGAGGAGTAATATTTGGACGTCACAAGTAGAAGTTGGTGTATAACTGGACAAAATGCATATTGAGGAGTATCGTGTGAACTGTTACATTTTGGGATACGGCGAAAATAATGTGGGTGGAGGAAACTATAAATTCATGCAGAATTTTGTCCAGAAGAGACCGCTTGAAAACCTAAACGCAGACGGGAGGAATTGTGTGTGGTTGGGGGGGGGGGGGGGGGCAAGCCTGGCATCTGCCTTTTAAATCTGGAATTAAAAAGAGAAAGAAATACGCGAAATAGTTGTACCAAAAATTAAAATTAAGAGAATCGGTGCTCAATGTTCTCTTCTATCAGTGAAGTGTTCTTACATGTCTTAAATGTAAAGGTAAGTTTGTAAGGACATTTCTACCTGCTCCCTTAAGAAAAATTTTGGCTGTGGCCATGGATGGGAAGATGATACAAAGCGGATCTTTTGGAAGTAGAATGTGTTTAGTTTGTAGTAAGGTCCGCTGGCTGGCTCTTATGAACACCATAGTGAAGGTTTGGATTCTCTGAAGCATGTTGTGTGTTCTTAAGCACTTGAGTATGTATTTATTTGGTTAACTCTGTAACACCCAATGGTTACTCTGTACCACCTACTTTAACATCATACACTCTGCATTGTGCCCATAGTGCATGTTTATTTCGTATGGTCTCTGGTAAACCGCGATTTGGCGGGCCGCGCCATAGCTCAAGCGGTTAGTCCCTGGCTTCCCACCGCGGCGGCCCGGGTTCGATCCCGGGTCTGGTGAAGTGGGATTTGTGGTGGACAAAGTGGCCCTGGGGCAGGTTTTCTCCGAGTACTTCGGTTTCCCGTGTCAATCTTCATTCCACCAATTGCTCCACAATCACCCTCACCTATCATCTGGGGCTGGTACAATAGGCCAGAAGTGGCCGCAGTACAAGGGACTTTGTCCCACCCCACTAGCAATAAAAAACCGCGATTGAATCCCGAAACAGCTTTAACTGGCTGGTCTTTGTAGTGGAGACGTAATGTGTTTCCCGTGAGGTTCGAACTGAATTATACTGTTTAAAAGAAATTCTGTCTTTAGTCCTTCCCGTGTGGATGTGGGATTTGAGTACCTGAACCGTAGCCCTAAGAGTCGTAGGAGGCGACAAAAAGGGGAGTCTCGAATCTGAGACAGTAAAATGTGGTAGCGAGCCTCATGGGACTCGGACGCGAGAATGACATACTCGTCCTCTCTTCAGAGAGACCTCCCCACATTAACAAACCCGCAATTGTCTGTCAGTAATAAAAATCTGGTCGTAAGCCCCAGATGGGTGCTTTATTCCAAGACAGACAGGCCGACTGATCGTCGGTCGTAACATAGGACGCGACTCTGTCTTGAAAGAGTTAATATACTAGAGTTGCTACTATGCTATAATCGAAGTGATTCGGATTGGAATATAAGGTTTCTGCAAAATAAACAAAAGTTTCCCCTGCGGTCAGCTGTTTCGCTTCAATTTACACCTCCTTGAAACAAGTGCCTTGAGTGACTCACATGCTGCTGTTAACTGGTTGGCTGGTTCACTACTGAGTCATGCGCTGTGGGTCCAGCGTCCGTCCGTGCCATAGTACCGGCTGGAGTTCGTGCGTTAACGCGTTTGCGTGTGAATTATAACGATGTGCGTGAGTGAACTGAAGTGTAAGTTAAGATCGAAATGGTGCAAGGAGCACGTGTTGAAAGCCACTGAAGAGGGTGAGCAACGTAATCCGCCTGTTATTAAGATAATACAGAATTTGTGGCAAAGTTACAGACCAATTTTTTGTCGAGAAGATAACTTCGTACATTTATCGAGCATGTGGCTGATTTATATTCAGTGTAAAGGTAGAATTTGTGGATTGGATTTATGATGTTGTGGATATGATCACATGAATGCGTGTTCTAGAGTTTTTACCTTGTAAATGACATGGATATTGTCACATTTAGGGGGTTAGAGTGACTAATATTAATGGGTTCTGGATTTGATGATCGGGTTTATCGGCATTTCTTTAAAATTACAGTTGATTATAACAGTTCACACATTGAACTCCTTCTTGATAACGAATTTCTCACTGTTGTCTGCATCTCGGACTGGTCCCTGGTCTCTCGAATTCTGGTTCTCTGCATCTATCCTCGAGTCCTAAGTTACGACCGAGGTTAGTGTGCCTTGGAATGAAGCACCCATCTGGGGCTTACGACCAGATCTTTGTTACTGTCTGACAGTTGCGGGTTTGTTGATGAGGGGCGCTGTCTGGCGAGAGTAAAGGTGTGTCGCTTACAGTTGCTGCTGGTCCTCGACAGCGCAGTCATTCTCTGCTCCGAGTCCCGTGGGACTCACGACCATATTTTACTGTCTCAGATTCGAGGCTACGATGCAGGTATTCGACCCCTTCTCCACACGGGATGGATCTCTTCTCGCTTCATAACTTCGAGAGAACCGGAAATAAATCACTGCCTTTAAGGGTTAGACTGCTGTTCTGTGCCGGACACGCCTGTGGTAAACAAATCCGTTGTCCAGCAATGGACGTCTATTCTCGTTGACAGCGTAACGTTCGGGAACGTGCTTAGCTAACAGTTGCCTAGCAATGCGTCACAGTATTTTGGTGGGAGTGTTGCGTTACGTAGACAGCGTGACGAGTTGAAGAGCCATGAAGTTAGAGTTCGTAGTGAACTGACGTTTCGGAGGAACAGAAGATAGAACTCTTCCTAACCACTGCCATGATAACCTCAGATCGTATACAGACACGAAGGCTATTTACAGTTTCAGTAATTCTCTTTTTCGGCTGCGCGATAGCTCAAGCGGTTAGTCGCTGGCATTCGTCCGCGGCGGCCCGGGTTCGATCCCGGGTCTGGTCAGGTGGGATTTGTGGTGGACAAAGTGGCGCTGGGGCAGGTTTTCTCCGAGTACTTCGCTTTCCCCTACCAGTCTTCATTCAACCAATTGTTCCACAATCACCCTCACCTATGATCTGGGGCTGGTACGATAGGCCAGAAGTGGCCGCAGTCCCACCCCACCAGCATTAAAAAAATCTTTTTTTGCTGTACCCTTCTTTAACCTTTTGAAGTATATGTACCACCTGCTGTAATGTTCGGCAATAATGATCATCAATCATCATCATCATCATCATCATCATCATTCATCATCATTATCATTTAGTGGCTTTCCACTTTATATGAGATTCGTGATGGACGAACTGACACTGAAGAAAGCTTCTAGTCATCATTTCACTGTTGCTCAATATTCAACTGTGACCGCCCCGTGAGGCGAGCGATAGGTCTGAGCAGGCAGCGCGTTATCACATTCTCGGGCTTTGAGCTTGGAGTGTTTGTGTGTGTGTGTGTATATATATATATATATAAACACACACACAATCATATAAATAGAGCACTTATATTCGTTCTGTACCATAGGTTTTGATATCTAAACCGACTTGTAGATAACGTTGCTGGGCAGTGTTACCAGCTGACTTGTTGCGGTGTTGCATTTAGACTTCCGTGTTTGAACCTGCGGGGTACGGTGATTGAGTAGTTCAAGGTTCAGCGGTTTTATTCGTCAATTTATGCTAAACGGAACTACGCTCTGCAGCTTAATGCCGCAGCCCTCTACGTTCTAGATATTTATTGTACTAAATTATTCACGCTAGACTGTCTTGTGGTTGAGCGACAGAATAAGTGATAATCAGTATGTATTTCCGGTATAGCTTCATTCTCGGAATTTAAATGAGAATCGAGTAGTACTACCCTCTGGGATGTAACGACATATAATCTGTTAGAAGTTCACCGACGTTTCGCAGGAATATTCTGCCTGTGTCTTCAGGATCGGAAAAGATATGTTAAGAACAGCGAGAACAAGAAATAGCAAACAGCTCAGATGACCTTGTTTGAATCTGAGGTTCTCCCAGCTATGACTGTGGGTCCTGTCCTCTAGGATGTGATGCCGTGTAGTCTGATATAAATTCGCTTACGTTTTGGAGGTACCTACCGCCTCCATCTTCAGGGTCGAAGTTAGAATGGGAAGAGCAAGAAGTTATCTGCAAAAAGAGCTCAGCTTGCTTGGGTTAACGGCCTTCCTTTTGGAGTTGTTACCAGGTGTTCTTATATCCTGGAAGGTTTTTCGGAATGAGTTGCCGTGGATTATTCCAAAAAGCATCCCTATATTTTACTTGAAGTTATAATATTGGAATTAGGGACAGGCCAATGTACTTGATCATCGTTTTGAATTGGAGATCTTCATAATTAAACCCAAACCTGCTCGGTTACTTCTGGTGTGGATTGTCAAGGTCGTGTCGACTTCGCTGTAGATACCAAAGTGTTACGTCAAGTTTAGTGTCATGGTTGTCGCAGCGCACTTACACTTTCCATGGTGGTTAAACACTTGTTGGATAATCTGTAAGATATATTACATCCGGGACACATTCCGCACGTGAAAGTCCTTAAACTTGAAGACGTCATCAACGTGAAGCTTCCAAGTAAGAAAGTTACTCATTATGGAATGGAGTCTTTTTTTTTTTTTTTTTTCANCACAGCCTAACTCCATTCTTGCCACTCTTCCGCAGTTGACAGTTCCGAAGACTCGACTCAATCAATTCCTCTGCTCCCAAGCTCATATCCTGGCAGACTGGCGTCTCGCAACTCCACTCTTCTCAACTACTGCTACCCTTCTACTACTTCTCTCACTACTCCGTCCCAAAGTCAAAGTCACATGGCGACTGACGGTCGGTCAGTCAGTAAGTCTTGGTGTCGAGCCCCACCAGATATTTATTACTGTTTGACAGTTACGGTTTTGTTTTTGTGGGGCGACGAGAGGACGGGCCTGTCTTCTGTATATGCTGTTGGCCCAAACCAGTGCAGTCTTTCTCTGGTCCGAGTCCCTTGGGACTTGTGACCATATTTTACTGTCTCAGATTTTAGACTTTCCTTTTCGTCGCCTCTTACGACTCGCAGGGTCACGCTGGAGGTATTCGACCCTGCCTCAACACCGGTTCATCTCCTCCGTCCCATCCTCTATGTCGTTTTATAACACCTCGGCACGGACTGCACAGAAAACGTAGCATTTGTGTTAAGAAAGAGTGTTTACTTGTCCGTTACTTAGCAATGGACATCCTGTTGCATGCATACGCTTCGCGGGAAGGTTTTTACCGAGTTGTTGCCTAGCAATGAGTATACAAGTCACAATACGTTATTTTACGTAATCATTATTTTCAAAGCCTCGCTGCGCATTTAGAAAAAGCCCAGTGGTGTGCTGCGGCACACAGGTTGAGAACCACTACACTACGCTGACCTCTCATCTGCATCTAGTGCCCAGGTTGGGAGCGTTACAAATATTCCATACATCTTAATGACGTGTTTAAATGAGACACAGTGACAAGTTAACCCTTACGTTTTCGTACGCTCTTATTTTCTGCTACGCCTAAATGAATTAAAGTCGGCAGACGAGTGACGGTGTGGACTGGATGCTGCCAGGCAAAACACAAGAGGCGAGAATCTTTGCTTTAAAAGACGTTGCTTTCCAGGAAGAAGCTCTTTGTTTCAATTTGATTTCCCTACTGAGGAGAACAGTGTTGCGGCCATGAGAGGGGACGTATTCCTCTTCACAGATCTTATTGTCCCAGGCTGTCATCTTCTTCCCCCTCCCGGGGATATGGATGGCCATTTTCCTTGCAGCCTCCCGATGTCCTAGCTCGGGCGGTTAGTCCTCGGCCTCCCACTCCAGCGGCCTGGGATCTATCCTAGGCCAGTTCGTGTGAGATATGTTGGGGGAAAGTGGTGCTGGGATGGTTCTCTTTGGACTTATGCCTCCCGCGCCTGTTCTCATTCATCAAATTGCTCGACATTCATTAATTATCCGATGCTATATAGTTTTGATACACCGTCGTTAAAGAACCAGCTTCATGGCTTAGTCTCTTTACCTGCTGGGGAAAGAGCCCCCGATAGCCGTTGGATTGGAGGCTGGATGGGCACCAGAGCTGGACTGGAAGGGTATGGAGAAGGAAAAATATCTTGCCCCCGTCGAGAATAGATCCCCGGGCGTCCAACCCGTAGTCCGTAGGTATACCGACCGGGCTATCCCTTAACATATCGTATATACGAAGTTGAATGCGAGGTTCTGTGTCCTGTCTGCTATTTGCTTCAAGACCTACCCACCTCTAAGACTCTCCTGTCACGTGGTTCCCTAACGCATGGGGGCGCGCTGCTTATGAAGAAGCTTGCCTACATATGGTCTGTCTCACTGAGTTATGTTAATAGAGTATTTATTGCTGCCTTTAACGACCTTTTTAGCACTTCACAGTTTTGAGCAGTTTTTTTTTTTTAGTAATTTTATGCTGGATTTTGTAAAGGGCATCTCAGTCGGTATACCTGCTGTCTGGATATCAGGGGTTTGATTCCTGTAGGGGCAAGAGATTTATGTATCTCTACTCCACAGCGTCCAGACCTTCGCTAGGGCCCACCCAGCCTCCTATCCTTTGGCTACTGGGCGCTCTTTCTGCGGAAGTAAATCAGCCGGGGCGTGAAGTTGAACACCAGAATGGTGGAGCTATACCTCCACTCGCCCGCAAGTCTTTAGGGTGATACATCCTGAACTTTATCCAGTCGCATATAGCCATCAATGCTGACGCTCCTGTAACCATGTACGTACATACACACATACGTGAAGAAACTTGTTGGTGTGAGGAAGCAGATGATGTACCCAAAGATTTCGCAACTTGAAAGTCTTCCTTATAAGTTAATTCCAATGTAAATGAGTTGTATTCATAAGCTTATACACAGTACTTCTGTTTAGAAAAAACCGCCCACAGATAAGCCGTCATAATAAGGGAAAGGTGACCGTTGTGAGCGCTTAATGTCAGCTAACATGACATTACCGTTTTCTGTGTGGGCTGGGCAGTGCTGCATTCCACTGCCGAGTTTTTACGCTTGCTCTTCATGTGAATCGCCTTATTTGATATCATGTATCCATTTAGAAAGTGCGAAGGCCTTTACTTTGTGCCTTACACGCCACTATATGCTTCATCATGTCCTTATATCCTTACTGCACCGTGCCACGTTCTTAAAGTTATTAATAGAACCCTAAGTAATATCCTAAACTCCGATTGGTTAGGTGGGTGCCTTGTCACCACCAGAAGGTAAGAACTCTTCAACGGTTGCTGTAATACCAGATAATTGAATATATTCAGGGAGGCTAATGTAAGGTAAGGTAAAGTTGTCCCTATGCTTAACTAATTAAGCACTACGCCATGAAGGCGTATGGGTGAGCGGATGTATAGGCCCACTTTTCCTTGACCTCGGCAGTAGTTGGAGGTGAGTGATCAGCTTTACTTGTCGGCCGCTTAACCCCCGGGGAAAGAGCACCCGGTACCCACTGCATAGGAGGCTGGGTTGACTTCATAGCCGGTCTGGACCCCGTGGAGAAATGAAAATGCCCTCACCGGGACTCGAGCTCACACCCCTTGGTCGTCCAATTCCGTAGCGCAGTCGCTACACCGACTACGCTATCCCAGCTCTCAGAAAAGCTAAGGCTAAATTAAAGTCCCGTGAAGGCAGAGGAAGGCATGGAGGCGCATTGGAATACCTCCACCGTAGCCCTGCTTGTCGTAGAAGGCGACGAAAAGGGAACCCGGCGCTACCCTGTCCCTGGCGGACATAAATACCGGTACCTGGTCCTCTAGGTTGGGGGTTGGACGCAAGGCTGACGTCCTTGCTCACTCACTCATGGAGCTGAGTCCTTGAGAAACTGCCAATTCTGCAGCTACGCAAGAACTTCCCAGCATTTTATGGCACACGACGGTTCATTACCGAGTTCACAAGAGCCCTCCACTGGTCCCTATCCTGAGCCAGACCAATCCAATCCATAGCATCCAATTCTGTTTGTCTAAGATCAAGTTTTATATTGTTCACCCACATACGTCTTGGTCTTCCCAGTGCTCTCCTTCCTTCCGGCTTTCCCACCAATATCCCATATGTATTCCTCTTCTCCCCCATTCGTGCAACATGCCCTGCCCACCTAATCCTCCTTGACTTGATCATTCTAATTATACTTGGAGAAGTGTACAAGTTATGAAGCTCCTCATTATGCAGTTTTCTCCAACCTCCTACCACTTCATCTCTCTTCGGTCCAAATAACTACCTTGCTCTGTAAAAAAAAATATTTTTGCGAAGTCCAAAGGAGTGAAAACTGGATGGTCTGCTTCAAGACAAATCTGGCAGAATCTTCAAAGAAGGCTGTTTTGCCAAAGATGACGATGAATTGAAAACATAGGTTAGAACGGGTGGGGGAGGGGCTTGTGTGGCAATGAGATTGGTCTGCAGAACAGGTGGTCATGATCTCCTATTAAATGGAATGCCAGTTGCAGGCTCCGCGCTGCTGCAGTCCGCGTATGGAATCCAGACATCTACTGCGTGACATTTCATAGTCTGGCGCGCTCCGTGAACTGTGAAGAATAAGTAAGTTTCTGTTGGTGAAATTACAGCATGAAGTTTACTGTCTCCTAGAGGTAAAAAACGTTAAAGCTCTCCGTGTAGCAGGCCGTGGAGATCCATAGGTTTGCGAGGCGTCGAGGCTCCCACATTTTATAGACAATCGGGTCACAAATGGCGGCAAGATTGTCAGCCTTACGCGCCGGCCGCCCTTTACCCCCAGGAAGATACCTGGTACTCATTTCCGTTAGATGCTGAGTCGACCCCAGGGCCATACTGCGGCTGGAAGGATTAGGTCAACCGAAAACTCCAACACCTCGTCGGGAATCGAACCGCGAACTTCCGGCTTGTAACATAGTGTCTCAACCAACTACGCTGTGAGTCTATATAATCTAGAATATATTCACTTTCGTGTCTGATGTGCATGCTGCTTCCATCTTCAGGATATAAGAATCTCCTACCATGAGGAAGGAAGCAGAATGTTCCTCCGATCATCGTCAAACCTTTCTGAAACTACGCAGCGGTATTCCATACAAGACAATACCGTTGAAGTTGGCCCTACTCATATTGCTCCACACCATGAATACGTGTGGAGAAGTGGAGGTATAGTTCCAGACATTCTGTTATTTACTTATGGTTTATTTATTGACGCTATCAGTATTCAGATTATATAACATGTAGTCAAACTGTGACTCGCGAGTCAAGTCCTGCTCGTTTCAGCCGTTAATGCGATTTGCAAAAAGATAATTAATCCCATTTTTTATAAATGGATTAAATATAGAAAATTTCTTTATGGAAATCGTGTACCCAAATAGCTATGCCGAACTCCTGAATATTTGCAATACTGCTTCGAAGTTCAGTATGTTTTGGCAACCCTGTTCTATAGCATCCATTGGCAGGATGAGTATAGGTTAAATAGTTGGGAGGAGTGTGGACGCAATGGATCATGGTCTAATGTGATGTACCGTCATGACATTTTCTTGTAGAGATTGAGGAACAACAGAAAATCTCACAATGGCCGCTATCCTCCTCGAGATTCGAACCATACATATCACAAATAGACTTTAAAGGATTCTGACGATGGTGTATGCTGTATAGAACTATAAGGTTTGTAAGATTTGAGGCTTTCACGGCGGTGACTATGAAGAAAGCAGTCTTCTGGGATTTGGCACCGTGTATAAGTGGTGTTAACACCACTTATACACGGTGCCAAATCCCAGAAGACTGCTTTCTTCATAGTCACCGCCGTGAAAGCCTCAAATCTTACAAANCACGATTACAAGACTACGTCATTGTTATACTAACTTCATGGAGCTCAGGCATTCTTGAGAAGCCGCCAATTGTGCAGCTGCTCAAGAACTTACCAGCATTTTATGGAACCCGAAGGTTCATCACCGTGTTCACAAGAGCCCTCCAGTGGTCCCTCCTGTCCTGAGCCAGATCGATCCAGCCCATACCACTCCATCCGGTCTCTCTAAGATCCATTTTAATATTGTCCACCCTCCTACGTCTTTGTGTCCCCAGTTGTCTCTTTCCTTCTGGCTTTCCCACCACTATCCTATATGCATTCTTCTCCCCAATTCGTGCTACATGTCCAGCCCATCCCATACTCCTTGACTTGGTCATTTTAATTAAGTTTGGAGAAGAGTACAAGTTATGAAGCTCCTCATTATGCCGTTTTCTCCAGCCTCCCGTCACTTCATCTCTCTTCAGTCCAAATATTCTCCTTAGCGTCCTCAGTCTATATTCCTCCCTTAATGTCTGAGACCAAGTTTGACACCCATACGGATCCATTGTCATACTACAGTTATGTTTTCTTCTTGTTGCTTCAACCTCATCTACGCCCGAAGGTTTCCTAAATACCATTCAGATAAAATGTAAAACTCTTTAGCTTGGAAATCATTTCATTGTTAAGACCCACCTTTGCAGGATTTCACAGGATATCACGAATATACGTGTAAGCTGCCTTGTCGATCCTTTACTTCAATCCGTTATCTAAATTATGTCTGGCAGAAACTAATCTCGCATATCAATTGATTTAGCACATCGAATGATGCACAGAATTGTCTGTTTCTGCCACGGGGATGTGTAGGACACGTGTACTGCTGTGTCGCGCAGACGCGTATAATTGCACTGAAGGGGCAAGCTGCATTCAAGTGTACAGTACCGTTATGGTTTCCTTTAGACGTAAGTGCCTTTGTTCCTGTGCAGGCGGAATTGAACCTGCCGAGCAAGTTTCGAATGTTAACGCCTTTTATATTGCCCTGATGACTTGTCTGTCCCCCTTCTTGGCATCTTCTCCGCGCGACTGAAGGAACACTCTGTACGTACAGATGTATAACATGGCAAAGCGTTATGCTGACCTAGAATAATGGCGAGGGAATCCGATGTTTTGATAAACGCAACGGAGGAAACAGGTACAGTCTGTAACGTATGACAACCGGTATTCCATTTTCGAATCTGAGCATTAGAATTTAAATTTAAAATTGCTTTGATTAGAGGAATTGTAAGATCATTCTTATTTGTAATGCTATATTTCAGCATCCTGTTGCCCTGTATAGATCTCACTTAGGAGCTTTTGTGCCGTCTAACTACATGTTTCGGCCTAATTGACCATCTTCAGGTGTACAGGTTGTTATGATTAAGGATTTTGCCTAACTGACCATCTTCAGATGTACAGGTTGTTATGGTTAAAGATTCTGCTGCTGGCCATCTTCAGATGTACAGGTTGTTATGATTAAAGACTCTGCTGCTGGCCATCTTCAGATGTACAGGTTGTTATGGTTAAAGATTCTGCTGCTGGCCATCTTCAGGTGTACAGGTTGTTATGGTTAAAGATTCTGCTGCTGGCCATCTTCAGGTGTACAGTTTGTGATGGTTAAGAAGTCTGTTGCTGGCCATCTTCAGGTGTACAGGTTGTTATGGTTAAAGATTCTGCTGCTGGCCATCTTCAGGTGTACAGGTTGTGATGGTTAAGAAGTCTGTTGCTGGCCATCTTCAGGTGTACAGGTTGTTATGGTTAAAGATTCTGCTGCTGGCCATCTTCAGGTGTACAGGTTGTTATGGTTAAGGATTCTGCTGCAGGCCATCTTCAGGTGTACAGGTTGTGGTTAACGTTTCTGCTGCTGGCCAGTTAAACCGAAACATGTAGTGTCCTATGAAGGAATACGAAGAATAGTGAACGAGGTTGCACATAGACGGTACGAAAGCTCCAGACTCAGATCTATTTGTAGTCTTTTCTCATAATTTGGTTACACCGCGTGGTTCGGCCCAACAGTAAGCGAACTTTACTTTGATATGCCATGCGTCGCAGGCGAGAAGTCATGGTCATGGAAGTGACTATACATAGGAAGTAAACATTACGTCATGCTTGATAGATTCACCATGAATGTACTTCGCTTTATCGGATTCTACGACTTTCATTTGTTCTATTAACAGTGGTCTGTGACTTTTAAAGGGTAGATATCTTTGTTGAAAAGTTATACTCCAATTACCAAACACCAAATCCGCGTAAAAAGAGAGTAATACATTCCTTAGAAGTCGTTCCTTGAGCTAAAATTCGTAATAATAGATATTTCCAGTTAGTTTATAGGGCGTAACCCTGACCAGATATTAATTATTGCCGTTTGACAGTTACGGTCTTGTTTCTGTGGGGAGCCTTCTCTGACGAGAGGACGGGTCTGTCTTTTGTATATGCTGCTGGACCTTGCCAGCGCAGTCTTTCTCGGGTCCGAGTCCGTTGGTACTCGCGACCGTATTTTACTGTCTCAGAATTGAGACTTCTGTCACCTGAGATAATTCATAAATGTATATAAGCAGTCTGGTACAACAGACCAGTGCGGTCCAAGGTCTTCCAGTTTTCGAATTTTGTTTACACAGTCGGCAGGACACCTTGGACGGGGGTTCAGCGCGTCGCAAGGTCTCTACCTACACAGGACAATACAAGTACAGAAATATCATTGACATACAACCATGTCCCGAGTGGGATTCGAACCCACGATCCTAATGTTCGAAGACATTGAAGACAACTCCTTAAACCCCACGGCCACTGTGATTGACACATTAACAATACAGTACATTCTCGGTAATCCGGCCCTGGGCTAGACCTCAACGTCCAGTAATCCGGCATCAGACGCCAGACAGGCTTCCACGACCTTGTACAGTTTTCTACAGGCAGCAGATGCTCACTTGTGTTCAGTAGAGTTTGACAAACTTAAACGCTCATTAGTGTTTCAGTACTTCAATACTATACATTCCAGTACAGTACTTTACATACAACGATGGGTTTAATGGACCGCCTCTATGGTCTAGTGGTCAGAGTTCCTGGCTACAGATCCAGATGTCCGGGTTCGATTCCCGGCACTACCAGTTTTTCTGAGCAGTAGTGGGTCTAGAACGGGGTCCACTCAGCCTCGTGATGATAATTGACGAGCTCTTTCAAGGAAATAGCGGCTCCGCCCTAGAAACTGAAATTAACGGCCGTGGGGATTTGTTGCTCTGGCCACGCGACGCCCTCTACCCGCTAAAGTTGGCACTAACTTCGCCGACAAGCGGCGGTCGCTCGGTCGGTATAGATCGCTTGCGGAGTTTGTTATGTTTTGTTTTTGTTTGATGGAATTAATGTGTGCTGAAGATGTCCAGTTTTGACAAACGTAAGAATAAAACTTAAGTGCCAAATCGGAAATAGCGAAGAAACTTGACAAAGGTGAAAAACTTGTTAATTTGGCTAAAGAGTACGGTGTTGAACGTTGGCCGCGCCATAGCTCAAGCGGTTAGTCGCTGACTTCCCACTGCGACGGCCCGGGTTCGATCCCGGGTCTGGTCAAGTGGGATTTGTGGTGGACATAGTGGTGCTGGGGCAGGTTTTCTCCGAGTAATTTGGTTTCCCCTGCCAATCTTCATTCCACCAAATTCTCCATCATCATAATCATACGGGGCAGGCTACAATAGGCCAATCAGTGGCCGCCGTGCTGAGTGTTCCCAGCTGGACTCCACCCCCCATTATGCGAAATGGTGTTGGACGTGCTACAATATACATCAGGAAAAATACAAGATTGAGTGTTTTGTGAAAAACTATTGACCCTGTTTTTGTAAAAACGCCTTGAAATCAAGCCCTAAATATTGAATTAATGGAGACTGAGTCCACTTTGTACATCGGTCTATTGTACCAGCCCGGGATGATAAATGAAGAGCGTGGAGCAGTCTTTGGAATGAGAATTGGCAGGGGAAATCGAAGCACTTGGAGAAAACGTGCCACTTTCTCTACCACAAATCCCACATAAGTTGACCTGGGCTCAAACCCGGTGAGAATCCGGCTACTTACTGTCTGAGCTATGGCACAGCTATGTTCTATACCAGCTGATCTGCCCGACTTTGCCGGGGCGTAATGCACACATACGAAGTAAACTGTAAAAGAAAATTAATGATACCCAAAAGTAAACCAAAGTAAATTCAGTCCTGCCAACAGTGCATATTGGAAGAACAAGGTCCTGTATCATAATGCCAGAGTTGGTCGAAATACGGGCAACGCTGTAGGACCAAACTGTATCGTGATGGTTGAATACTTCCCCGTGGGTATTTCAGACATTTCACAACCTCAAATTTTAGCCTGCTTTCCTTGTTTTGAAGAAACTTATGTGGGATCATCATGTTCTCTGTGTGTCTATACAGCTCTCCCTCCCACGCATTAACTTTTGAATAAACTTGGCATGCCTATTGTCACGATTTTCGGATGACTATAAACGGGATTTGGATTGGTAATTAGATTTACTGAACACTTATGGTATCCTAACTACAATAGCGCTGTCGCTAATTTACACACACTACAATTCACTACGCTAAGCCTTTTCAGTCTGCTGTATCTTCGCCGGTTGTCGCCTGGTAACGGCTTTCAACGCCGTAGTTTCCTCAGCTTCCGTGTTCACGTCATTGCTGGCCGGTGACTGTCTCACAACGCTCACAACTAACTCATTGCTCCAACTTTCGACTTTCAACTACATCCCGGGATGGCGGCCATCTCACACAAACCTCCTACTCTTCTCACTCTCTTTTACAGTTGCTGCAGGCCCTTGTCAGCGCAGACATTCTCAGCTCCGAGTCCCGCGGGACCCATGACCACATTTTACTCTCTCAAATTCTAGATTCCTCCGACCCGGAAGTGAGTTCCCTTTTTCGGTCCTCTGGGGGAGTTTCCCCAGTACCAGTTAAATAGGAGGCTGGATGGGTGCCCAGAGCCGGCCTAGAAATTTGCCTTCCGGTAACCGAACTCCTGTCGTTTACTCGCTATACCGTGTGAGCTGATTCATTTTAGATAAGTTACGAAAGTCACTATGAGAGTTGCATGCGTACATCACACTTAATCTAGTGTATTCACAGCAAACTAGCCCCGCATTTCCTGTGTACCTCTGCAGTAGTTTCCTGTGGTGTGGTTTGTGAGCCAGCATGACGCGTCAGATGATAATGTTTGTACAGTTAGTGCAAGAAACCGAGGCCGGATTCTAGTTTTGTGTGAGGGCATGGGAGAAGCAACACGTATTGACAGCGGGTGCACGTGTGTTCGTTGCTAGCTTGTAATTGTATCGGTAAATACTTTCGGCCAGTTATTAAGAGAACCAAGCTTTAACTTACGTATTTGTGACCCAGAATCGCTTAACTGTGGAAACTCAAAACCCACAGTAGCAGTAATTGTGTAATTGCCATGAACTTATGAACGTGTAGTGATGTGTTAACTTCGAAATGTGTTAATGGCTGCTGAATTTAGCTCTTAATGTCAGTCAGTGTTAATGTGTAGAAATGTGCAGTGTAATTTACCGAGTCTGTATCTGTGTTTGTGAAACTTCAAATTTGTTTTGTTTAAAGAAGGGGTTTGAAGTGGCCTTTGGTTCTATGAAGAGAGGAATTCATCTAAATGAGGGCTGTCCAAACCACTGAAAGGTCACACGTTACGTGTATTTTAGTGTATATCCGTACACCGGATTATAGGGGATGAATGTTTTCAAATACACTAGATTACTAGATTGTATCCACATTGCGTAAGGGTCATGTTAGTTATATACTCTCTTAATATTATATTTCAGCATCCTCTTGCATTAAGATATAATTTACAGTCTTTTTTCTATCTATAATGCAACAATATTAATTTAACAAAATTAATTCACACTTAATTCTCTAAATGCTCGCTAAATATTTAAAATGCCATTATAATTATTAAAATGTATGTACATTCACTGTTCATGCTACATATTTGAGCCGCACCGGGCCATCTTCAGGCAACGCATCTTATGAATGAGTCTACTGCACGTGTCTTAATGACTACTGTTTTACCAATTGTACGTGTTTTAGGCTTTCTTAAAAGATGTGGTGCATGAAGATGGCCCGTTGCGGCTGAAACATGTAGCATGAACAGTGAATGTACATATATTTTAATAATTATAATGGCATTTTAAATATTTAGCGAGCATTTAGAGAATTAAGTGTAAATTAATGTTGTTAAATTAATGTTGTTGCATTATAGGTGGAAAACAGGCTATAAGTTATACTTTTCTAAGTTATTTATTAGGTATCACGAGAAATCGGTTGAAAACGCGTAATATTTTTCTAAGCTCTGTTCATGAACTCTTTCATTACACGACAAGATCCGTTGTCTCCATTACAGAGAATAGCCAAATAATGCTATTTAAGGAAATAATCTTTTTTTTTTCGAGTCAGACGAAATCCGTGCGAGGAAAATGCAGTTTCTTAAAATATTGCAGTATGAGGTCCGTACAATAGGTACTGTGATTTTAAGGGTTAACCCGGGTCTGGGATGGAAAAATGTGTTTCTTTATCGTGTGATTATCACGATTGCGTTAATTAAAAAAGAGAATGAAACGTAGTTATGAATATTTGTGAGGAAGATATATCGTAACTGGGTTTAATATCACGTGTTTTTATACATCTGGATTTTTCTGAAAACTGAACTTTTCATGAATTGATCCTGTAGACGTTTTCAGGCTTATGGTTAACCAGTGCCTTGGAGGTCCTGTACCTAGTTGCGGGTTGAAAGAAAAAGTGAACGTCGGTCATGATTATGATGCCGTTTCTATAGATGTTATATCGTAATTTTAGATTTTTAAACAGAATAGAACGATAGATATCTGTCGAAACGTACGTACTGAGAACCCGTGTTTCCGAGTGAAGTAGACAATTCTGAAATTAAATAAAGTTTAATATATATATGTTTGATATCACGCATTTAAAAACAAGTGCCAAGGCGACGCCCCGCCACTCAGAAGAGTGCTGGGGCGCCGCCCTGACTCGACTAGAGCCCTGGTGCGTGGGGTACGTAATCGGAGTTGTTCGTCCTAATGAGACAAGTCTTTCAAAAGAAACCCCGCCTCATATCTGAAGAGAGAAGCACTCCCACTTTCGGAAACATAAGAGTTTTAAGAGGAACCAAAAAGCATGGATAAGATATTGCAAAGCTGCTACACGCTGGTTTCTTCCTTGTCTTAGGCGGCCCATACACGTACGAATCTGGCTCGCGAGTTCGGCTCGGCGAGGAGCCGGGCTCGGATTAATTTCACCACACACGTATGAGCGTGGTGACCCATACACGGACGAGTTTGGCTCATTGGAACCCGAGCCGAGTCGGACTCGTACGTGTATGGGCCCCCTTAGTCTTCGACACTGAAAATGGAGCCTACATATTCCTCTTAAACGTCGGTTGACTTTCACCAGACTATGCGGTATTATATCCCATTAGATATAATTCTTATACATAATTGTCCAGGTCTCTGTTGTTTGCGCCCAGTCGGTAAAGCGACTCGCTAACCCGCTCGATGGCCGGAGTGTCGGTTTCGATTCCCGGCTTCGGGCAGAGAGTCTTCTCTTCGCCTCTTCCAGACCGGACCTGGAACCCAAGAAACTTCTTATACGGTTGCTACAGGTTCATATATATTACTTGAAGTAAATCGGACGGAGCGCGAAACTGGCCATTCATGTCCATCTAGTGACGAGGTTAAAAATGCGTGGAGTTATACCTCAATTCTCCTTAGTCTCCATGCTGTGGTGCATAGGGAGAATTTTTCGTTCTTTTTATATTTCTTTAAATAACCGTTACCCGCGGCTTGAATGTATAGACTCAGGTTTGCTTGTCATGTAGTGTTCGTGGATGAATTGTGGCCCGAGGCATTTAAATTGGCCGGCAGAGGTCATTCTACCACTTGTCACTGCCCCTCGCTACCTCGCTGCAGAGGAAAAGCAGTGGAGTAGCGGATGTGCCCCAAAAGAAATGAGAAGTAACACACGGTACAAGTGAAAACAAGAATTACTTGCGAAGGTTCCCTCGTGTGTGTTCCTAGAATAATGTAGAGTCACTGAATTCAATTGCAAGGTTTGTTTATTATCTGCGTACTCTTGAAAAGTAGTACGTATCTTGTATGCTTACCAAATGGCTCCACTTAAGAGAGTTAATTTGCATTATGAAAAGTTGTGTCTTCTGGAATATAACGCCCTGTATTCCGGTGAAAGTTAACCGGATGAACATATTGCTTCCATCATCAGGGTTGAAAAAATTAAGGCATTCAATTACTTGGTCGGTTATCTAGTACATGAATTTTTTAAAGTGGAAGAAGAGAAACTGGAATGAAGTCTACTTCTTAATTGATGGAATGTTTTTGCATTTAATTATCCGGTGACACGGGCTGTTGTACTATCGGGCTTTCAGACCTGTCGAGTGATAGTATATGTGATCCTTGAGTCATGGGTTCACTGTGATTAACGTGGCTTTTATATGGGACAGGAGAATAAAGAAATGCGTACATAATTTTGGCTTGGAAACTTGACAGAAATCTTAAAATCAAAAAATGAAGGAGATGGGACAAGGCTTTTCCCTTCGGATTTCTGGAAGAGGATCGACATTCAAAATCGAAGGAAATGTACCAAGTATTAAGAGTAAAAATTAGTATTATTTAAACAAATTCTTCTATCCTAAATATTCAAGAGCAATCAGAAAAATAGTTTTGAACATCCTAAAAATGTGCTTGTAAGAAACTTTTCTGGTTGTCCCCCCTTTAAAATCAAGCTTCCCCCACGTTGGGAAGGAACTCTTGGACCCCATGTTTGGTGTTATTGGTTAGGTGGATGAAAATGGCTCGGGATCGTGCCGAATGGCTGGCTGAGGTAGCAGTCGGTGGTGATGAGCCTTCGGGTTTTGTAGTCACGCAGTTAACAATAGTTATAGTATATCAGTAAGAAACGAGTAAATCGAGATCTGTTTCGATGTTGTTTGCTATCATACAATTTGCAACTCAACCCATACACATTCCTCTTTCACATTAAATAAAAACATCCCTTGTATGACGCAGAGGCTGTGCTCTCTGCGGCTTCGCAGGTTACGTGTCAGGTACTTTGTCCCGCGATTCAGTGTGTAACATCAACACAGTTCATGTACGTGTCTATCGCAGCCCACAATAGGCAATTCAGTATGCTCTGTGTCTCTCTGCTCCTAGCAAAACATGGAAACGGCTCTCTGTAATGAACCCCTGTCAACAAGGCATCGCATAGCTCGGGCAGTTTTTATTTTTTTACTGCGGCCACTATTTTGCCTATTGTACCAGCCCCAGATGATAGATGATGGTGATTGTACAGGAATTTATGGAATGTAAATTGGCATGAGAAACCGAAGTGCTCGGAGAAAACCTGCCCCAGTGCCACTTTGTCCACCACAAATGCCATGTAACCTGACCGGGGCTTGAAGCCGGGCCGCTGTGTTGGGAAGCCTGTCGCTAAGGAAGTTAATCAGAGTCCCACCACCGGCGGTCCGATGTTTGATCCCAGCTCGGTTTATGTGGAGTTCATGGCAAAAAAGAATGGAAGTTCGTCAGGTTCTCTCCCGGTACATCGGTTTCCCCTCCATATTGTCATTTCTCCATCTGCTCCACATTCATTAGTCACCTGTCATTCTGTGTAATACATGCTTTATACTGGCAGCGTTGTTAAATAACCATCTTCAAGAAATACGGCGTTAGAAATGTGATGCTTTAATTCCAAAAACTTAATAAAATGTAGGGGAAGAGTGGCGCGATTATTATTAATCGCAATCATGGGTTGGGCTATTTCGTTATAATCACTGACCGGGAAACCTCATTTGAAAATAAGTCTGTTATTCCTTTTTCAGGGTTATTTTATGAATCTGTCAGTACGAGCTGTACCATGTAGGGTCGAATGATAGGATGACGAGTTGAAATATGTTTGGAAGGAAGTGATCATATCCTAATCGAGGTATCGATCTAACTCGTCATTTAACCAGAGTGACTGAGGAGAACCACAAAGAAATTCAGGATAGTCGGTATCCTCTACGAGATGCGAACCTGGAACCTTCAGAATACGAGTCTAGGACGTTACCACTACGCCACATCGCGCAGTAAAACATGTGAAAAATGATTATGCGAATATATTGCAGTAAATCCCCTGATATAACGGACAAAATATGGCTGTATGCAATTTTCGTATATGTTGAGGCATTAAGAAGGTTTTATAGTTATAAAACTATTTAAAATAGAAAATAACCCTGATATAAGAATCCTTTATGTAATCAAATTGTGTGCTTCTATGTTTATTAGGTGAATTGGCTATGTATCCTACGGTGTACTTCCGTGAATACCCCTCCACTCGGTTGTAGCGGATTTCGGCGATAACGGAAACCCCCATTAGTGCTATGTAACAAGGTTTTGTCGTATTCGCACTGGTTTGATTTACTTTAAATCTGGAATGTAAATTATATCGTAACTTTATTTGGACACAATATCTTAAGAACCTTACTGCCATGAATACCTCACATAATCGGAAGAGCTGATGTTCGGGGTGAAATTCGAAACAGTTACCTCTCCAGTAGAAGTTTCAAATTTTATTTTTTTCAATAATGTCATTGGTTATTTTCAAGAAAATAGAATACTTTGGGATATCAGCATAAATGCAGAGGAAGTTTATAAAACCGCCATAGGCTTCAGAATACTTATCTTATTAATAAATGTTTAAGAGTTATCATCAGTGTGCGGTAGGTCTGTAACTGCGTTGTAGGAAGACATTTTTCGAAACGTGCCAGTAATTTTCCTGCTGTTTTGAAGAGCCTGTATTATGAAATGTGTATGTGCATTTACAGACTTTATTTTTGACAATGCCACGGTTGTATCTGCAGGTTGAAAGAATTTAAAGTGCGCTTTAAAATCGTGTTAATGAATAAGAATGTACAGCGAGAATGTGTGGTATGTGATGCGCATAGTGACGCTGATGTTCATTTTATGGTGAGAGTTCCAGTAACTTCCACCAGGTAGCAGCGCTGTCCTGTCATGGCGGCTATTACTCAGTGCTGGAGCACTATATCGACAAGATATTTCCGTTGTGTAAGTAGTGTTAATAAGATTTATAATAGTATAAAACTAATATTCAAGCTGAAAGAAAGTTGGCTCTCTTCATCATCATCAGTAATCTGTCAAGACGACAGGTCCACAGTCTCTTCCAAAACAATTCCTCCACTTAATGCGATCTAGAGCTTTCTCCTTCAAATGACAGTATCCTCTTCTGTCCCCAAGGTCATCCAGCATCTTCTTACGTCTTCTTCCTCGTCTTCTTGTCACTTCTATCCGCCCATCTATCTTTCCTTCGATAGCTTCTTTTAGAAGGCAGTTTCTGCGTAAAACATGACCAATCCAATTAGCCTTCCGTTTTCTTATTTCATGTAGGATATTCCTCTGCTCACTGACTCTAATTAACACTTCTTCATTTCTCACATAATCGGTCCAANGTCTGTAACTGCGTTGTAGGAAGACATTTTTCGAAACGTGCCAGTAATTTTCCTGCTGTTTTGAAGAGCCTGTATTATGAAATGTGTATGTGCATTTACAGACTTTATTTTTGACAATGCCACGGTTGTATCTGCAGGTTGAAAGAATTTAAAGTGCGCTTTAAAATTGTGTTAATGAATAAGAATGTACAGCGAGAATGTGTGGTATGTGATGCGCATAGTGACGCTGATGTTCATTTTATGGTGAGAGTTCCAGTAACTTCCACCAGGTAGCAGCGCTGTCCTGTCATGGCGGCTATTACTCAGTGCTGGAGCACTATATCGACAAGATATTTCCGTTGTGTAAGTAGTGTTCATAAGATTTATAATAGTATAAAACTAATATTCAAGCTGAAAGAAAGTTAGCTCTCTTATGTGAATGAATTTTATTTAATGAGTTTGTGTAACAATGAAAAGCTGTCAGCTGTATTCAAAAATGCCGTCAAAACTATTTATTGTGTTGTAGACTTTTATCATCTCTAAAATAGGTTAGACCTAGATTCGAACCAGGGTCGTTTTCTAGCGAGGCCGGTGGCACGACTTAAAATTGTCGAAGATTAAATAAATGCCGGTCACGGTAGCCGAACGTTCTAGGGCATGCACTGTCTCTCTATCGGAAGCCGGGATCGTGAGTTCGAATCCCACTCAGGTCATGGTTTGGTGTTTGTGTGTGTGTATGTGCGTTTTTATGAGTTTGTGTACAGGTAGAGGCCTTGCGACGAGCTAATCACCCGCCCAAGGAGTCCTACGGAATATCTTAAGATCTAGTAAACCGAAGTGAAACGGAGAGTTTCATGGAGGTAGGCCAAGCCCCAAATTTGGGCTTTAGCGCCAAACGAAAAAAAAAAGAGATTAAAAATACAAAACTACGGTTCACTTGAAGGTAACAGTCTCCCGAAAGATGACGCAGTATAGTCTGGTAGATTTTGTCGACGTCTAACAAACGTTACAGCATTACATCTCATAAGAAGTCTTTCACCTTGTAGTATAGTTTGAGGATGTGTGAGAATACAATATTGAGGAGAATATTTGTACCTAGGAGACAGGGAGTACCACGAGGATGGAGAAAGTTACACGATGAACTGTACTCCTCACCAAATAATGCTAAGGCTACGAATAATGGAGATATGGCACAAGGGAGACAGTAATGGAACTGTCCTGTTCGAGAAGCTAATAGTCACTAAGCTAGTCAAATCCGTCTTTAAATGTTCATTGCCGTGTTCATAAAACATTGCCACATGACCATGTCCAGAGAGAACTGGATCGAATCCACTTCCTCACAACCTATATCTGCGAGCTCCATTTTAATATTACTCTTCTCTCTGGGTCTAGGATTTTCAATTGGTCTCTTTCTCTCAGGCTTTCCGACTGAAATACTCATGAATTTCACGTCTCCTCTCTGTATGTCACACCTATTCTATCTCATCTTCGATACTTTGATCCCTCTAGTAATATTTTGCGAAGAATGCTGGTAATGAAGCCCCTCATTATTTAGTGGTTCGTATGTTTATTTATCGACACTGCCTCCTGTCATACTGTGTTGCTTCGAGTGACTGAAAAGTGAATAAATTAGAAAGGATACGGAAGGAATGAGTTGTAGGTACTATCCCAGAATTTGACTGGAGAGACCGAATAAAACCGCAGTAAGTATATTCGGTGGCCGTGCCATAGCTCTGGCTGGTAGTCGTTGGCTTCCCACCGCGGCGGCCCGGTTTCGAGCCCAGGTCGGGTTATGTGGGATTTTTGATGGACAAAGTGGCATTGGGGCAGGGTTTCTCTGAGTACTTTAGTTTTCCCCTTCCGATTTTCATCCCTCTGACTGCTCCACATTCATCATCATCTATCATCCAGGGCTGGTACAATAGGTCAGCTAGTGACCGACGTACCGAGTGGACTCAGTCTCACCCCACCTCAAGGAACTAAAAAAGTATAGCTGGTGGTCTGGCCGAGAATCGGACTCCTTGTCTGCAATACACAAGTCAGATGCATTACAGTTTGAGCTAGATTACTCAGTATTACGCAGTGACGATGACCGGTTTTGGAGGATCCGTGACGATGTCAGTACAGAGACTTGCTCTTACAAATGTGTTGCTTACCCAGTCGCCTCTGACGGTCTGGTGTTTCAGGCGGAACTACTGGACGCGTTAAGGCGTCGAAGGGTTCGAGGAGATTGCACGAGCGATGACGACGAGGACCTGGGATTGCCCCACAGCCCCTGTAACTCACCCACAACTGCAGATGTACTTCTGGAACAGGGCCTTAAGGTAAGACATCACCACAAATTTTGCATAAGTTTAGCTCACGTCACCTGTGACATAATATTTGAAGATACTGTTAAAATAGGGCGGAGAATGTGGGCTAGATCCAACTGGCCACTGCAGCAAACTGTGGATATCTTCGAGAGCTTCCAAATCGAAAGGGGTAAAAGAATTTTTAAGTGGGATACGGCATATACTTTAAATTCGCGATTGACGGCAGATTGCTGGGTTTGATGTTCATTTATTGGCGGTACAAATAGTTTGTTTCATCTTTTATTCTGACCTGTTCTTGCAGAAAAGATCACAAAAGAGACTCCTCGGGTCTGTTGTTATTACAGTTGAATCGTTAACTCGCCCATGAAGTACATGCGTTCTTATATACCGTGAGATGTGTATATAATGGTGTAGCTATATCTGCGTGCCGGGTTTGATACCGATATACCGTCTCCCAATAAGCGTAACACAGCCAGTTTTCTCCTACAGCATTAGAACAGGGTTCTATTTATTCGACTGGTCGCCAGATGAAGAAGTTGGCTTGCGTTTGGGGGCCATGCAGTACAAAAAACACCTACATATAAACACGCAGGGTCAGGGTTTACACTCAGACTACGGCCTATCTCACTGAATGACACTGAGAGCGGAACAGCTTACGCTGTTAACGCTTTTTATTCTTTTTTGTTTATATATATACGAAGGGGGACCCAAAAATAACCGGAACCGACCTGTTGCGCGCGCATGCTTTGTAGTTACGAGTTGTGCTGCTAGGTGGTGTTAGCTGGGGGTCTCCCGCGACTGTTAGTGAGCTGGCGTCAGTCTGAGTTAAGTGGTTTGTCTGTGGTGCTCTGTTGTGTGCGTTCCTGTTTCAACCCTTTGGCGATTAGTGAGA
>NW_019725428.1:1303540-1336090 GCF_002891405.2 Cryptotermes secundus
TATATATATATATATATTTGTAATTCGGGTAAGCCAAATGCGCGTATGTTGCCACTACACAGTAAAGTTAATTAGGACTAGAGAGAGGCGTTCTGTTTTGCTGTGTTACGTTGAAGATACATCAAGTCGAGGAGCGTTTAAAATAAAACTTGTCGACTATAACAAACTGTATAATTTGTCATGTGGCCCTGGGGTCGACTCAGCCTCTAACAGAAATGAGTACCATGAATCTTCCTGGGGTGTAAAGGGCGACCGGTTCGTAAGGCTGACAGCCTCACCGCCATCTGTGTGCCTATTGTCTAGAAAATGTGAGAGCCTCGAAGTCTCACAAACCTGTGGACCTCCACGGCCTGTTACAGGGATAGCTTTACTGGATTGGCACGAACGGAAATTGAATTTTTCCGTTAACTTCATGTGTAGATCCCCAAATTTCATCTGATTGAAGCCAAATAGCATCGGGCATAAATATATTCTGCACATAATGCTCCATTTTATGTCTCAAAATCGCGTGAAACTTTTAGTCGCTGTTGGCCCCTTTGAGACACTGGGCGTACAGTGGTACTGGTTCCGTGCATTGACTGGAAAGAAGAAGAAGAAAATAGGAGGCAAGAAAGTGAAGTAGATTTTGTTGTGTTACTTAACCACGCTTTCGCCAGCTAGACTCTGTGGCTTCAAATGAATGGAAAATAGAAAAATTATGAATTGGAAAGATTTGGAAAGAACGGGTCGAGGTGATATCTCGCCGTTTGCTTGGAGGAAATGAGAAGTACCAAGAAAAGCCACAGTCAACATAGCCGATGTACCGGCCGAGATTCGAACCAACCAGCTCCCGAATACGAGTTCAGAGCGTTACCGTTACACCATTCTACTAGGTAAGGAGGATATGTAGGGGGAAGAGGAGAGAGGAAAGGAGAGAAAGGAGTAGAAACGGAGGAAGATAAGATGGAAGGAAAGGAGGAAGGAAGAAGAATAAAAGAATAACGAAAGAGGACAGAAGGAGGAAGTGCATAAATATAAGAAAGAGAAGAAGGGCAAGGAAGGAAGAATAAGAGATGAAGAGGGAAAGGACAGAGGGGAACTGCAAGATAAAAGGAAAATAGAGGGAAAAGGGAGGAGGAAGAGAAGGCACATAACGAAGAGGAGATATAAAAGAAAGGAGTATGAGGAGGAAAGGAAAAATAAGAGATGAAACAGGAACGGAAGGAGGGGAGCTGGAAGAAAAATATGGAGAAGGAAGCAAGGGAGAAAGGGTGAATACAAGCTAAAGGAGAAGACAGAAGAGAAGGGGATAATAAGAGTTCGAGAAAGAGAAAGAATGGGACTATTGAAGAGNAAACACAAAACTAATTTTGAATGGTAGACAGATGGCAACAAATTCATAGTCCTGTCTTCAACTACTGACAGACACTAATCTCAGACATGAAAATGACTGATCTCTCATCAGGGGGTGTAGCCATAGTTCAGAGGAGAGAAGTATGCAACGTGTATGATGAATATTACATAAACCAAAGTTCAGGATTGTATACAAGGAATTGTAGGTGGGGCTCTATGTTGATCCCGGACCTGGCAATGTCTTGCCAAACACAGGAAGAGAAACACATCGTAACGTCGACTTGTAGTTTAGATCATGACGAACGTGCAAGCCGAGAGGGTTTATGGATTGTATCTCAATTCGTGCATTCTTTGACGTGAAAATATCAGATACTGAACTTACAGTTCTGTGGTCTGTATTTCTACTCAACCTGAGGTCCCAGTCTCGATTCTGGTCTCCAGTGAAAACCAGGTTTATGTTACCGTAAACGGCAGGGGGAGGGGCTCCAACAGATGCACTGTATTTGATTTGCACAGAAGAAAAAAAAAGGTAGTTCAGAATTCATCAAGGCATGTGCACAGAGATTTCTCTCTCTCTCTCTCTCTCCTCCCCCCCCACAATAGAGACGTGATTATGGCCAATGTGGCCCAGTGGATATAGCGGCTAAGTTACCAGGGAATCGGGGTTCAGTTCCCGGCTCGGGCAAGATTCTTCTCTTCACTACCGTGTTCAGACCGCGTCTGGGTCTCACCCAGCCTCCTTCCCGTTGTATACCGGGGAACCTATCCCCGGAGATAAAGTGGCCGAGGCATGAAGCTCATCACTCACTTTCATGTAGTGTCGACGTTAAGAATGGGTGGAGATGTACTTCCAATCCACATACGTCTTCATAGTATGGCTATTATTTTACCTTTTAGTACAGTGATTGGTGGTTAACTACAAAAGTTATTTTTGGAACAAAGGTTTTGTTACTGTGACAGTGGGTAGACAGTACTTTCAAAGTTACTTTTCAGGAAAAAAATAGAGTAGTAAATAAATTATATTCAGAAGTTTATCTCTAATTCACCTTCTATTCTTCATCTATTTTTGTTGCCCAATTTTCAATTTTGATGACCCTTTTTTAATGAGGGAATTCAGACGCACCGTACCGTTTCACAGCACCGAAAGGAACACACACCTTGTTCTGATGTCCGGCAAGTAATTTGTTACAACCTTCAGCTCATTGTGAACTAGCATCTCCAGTTTTGGTAGCATCTGATGCTTTGTCCATGTTCCCACACAACGTGAACAACGTTACAGGAACAAAATTAGATGTGTTCTAATCTCCTACAGTTTCAGAGTCGGGTTTGCATTGTATTTGATTATCGAAGCAGGACACCAGACATTTGAAAGTAAGACGCGAAACGCAGGCGAAGCAAGAACTGTGTTAAGTTCGACGTAACATCCTAAGTGAATCAATTTTGGGACCGTTACATTAGCTTGGTTTAAGGATGTGTGGCCGTTTCCGACTAGCTGTGGCACTGGACGGGTTCTGTATGCTGTTCTGTCCGTGTGCTTGAACTGCTTATATGCTGGTAATGCTATCCCTGTAAGAGGCCGTGAGACACCGAGGCTTCCACATTTCCTAGACGATCGCCTCACAGATGGCAGTGAAGTTGTCAGCCTTACGAGCCGGCCGCCATTTACCCCCAAAGAAGATTACTGGTACTCATTTCTATTAGAGACTGAGTCGACCCCAGAGCCATAATTCGGCTGAAAGAATTAGGTAAACTGAAAAATCCAATGACAGCGGAAATCGAACCCATGGCGTTCCGGCTTATAGCATAGTGGCTCAACCAACTACGCTACCGCTTGCCCCGCTTGTGTTCTCAAGCTTGCAATATAAGTAAGGAAAGGATAATTGAAACAATGAAATGACGTAATGCAAGAAGGTAAAGGAAGGCACGAAGGTATAGAGAGAAAGAAGCATAGGAAGAGGGAAGATGTATTCTCGGGCTTTCTGTGAACTACACGGCCTTACAACCTACATACCATACTCTGCTTTGCTACCTGCTTCACGCGGGTTTCTTGCTTGGTTTATTCTTCGACCCTGAAGATGGAGGTGACATGTTCCTTCGAAATGTCAGTTGACTTTCAACGGACTAAACGGCGTTATATCCCAGAAGATAGAAATCTTATCACTCCTCAGTTTAGGTATTGATCGCGACCCTGAACCAGTTTAATTCAGATCACATGGTCGCCAGCTTTTTCCCTAATATCAATATTGGTATTACCCAGCTGAGCTAAAGCTATGCCTATAACAGGCCGTGGAGGCCCATAGGGTTGTGAGACGTCGAGGCTCCCACATTTTCTAGTCAATCGGCTCGCAGATGGCGGTGAGGTTGTTAGCCTTACGCACCGGCCGCCCATTACACCCCAGGAAGATTCCTGGTACTCACTTCTGTTAGAGGCGGAGTCGACCCCAGGGCCATAGTACGGCTGGAAAGATTATGTAAATTGAAAATAACTCCAGTGACCTCATGGAGAGCCGAAACCGCGACCTTCCGCTTGTGGCATAGTGTCTCAACCAGTTACGCTACCGCGTGTATATTATCCGGCAGTGTCCGTTTTGTCTTTGAAGTAACCGCAATCCAAGGGGTTCTATAGCATGATTTTTATGAACCCAAGCCCACTTCTCGGTATTCTCCCTACCTTAACGATACGAAGTGGGCTGTGTACATCACGATGTGCCTCATTATGTTGACAGGTAACACTGCGCATTGCAAAGTAAGGATGGAGGCAAAGAACAGTGGGTTACCGCAAGTTAGTATCGTAACGTTTTCTAAGAAAAGTGAACAAAGTAGTTGGGTCAGCAAGTACCAGCATGCCTTCCCTGCAGTTGTGATACGTTAGTAAGAATTATAAGGTGTTACGGTCTCGTGTTTACCGTTGCTCTCAAATGTATAACTGATGTAGTTCGGGAGTTTCCTCTAGCGTCTTGCATTTTCCTTCTCTGGAGATCTCATTTTAAAGGTAAAAGATAAGGTAAAGTTGTCGCTGTGCTTATCTAATTAAGTACTGCGACATGAAGACGTATGGAGGAATGGATGTATAGATCCACATTTTCTTGACCTCGGCACTAGTTGGAGGTGAGTGGTCACCTTCACTCCCAGCCTCTCTCCCCCCTCCCCCCAGCCCATTCAAGGCACAGGCCACTTATTCAGTGCCGTAATCATTTTTCAAAGACGGTGGGACTCCTTGGGCGAGTGATCAGCCGGTCGCAAGGCCGTACCCAAACACAGGACAGCACAAACAATAAATGTATATAGACGCCAAACATCCATGCCCTGAGTTGGATTCGAATCCACGATTCCACCGTCCAAGGAAGCGAAGACAGCTCATGCCTTAGACCGCGCGGCTACTGTGACCGACCCCCGGAGAAAGCTCCCGGTACCCATTGGATACAAGACTGGGTGGGTCTCAGAGCTGGTCTGGACTACGTGGAGAAGAGAAAATTCTTGATCCTGAACTCCCGACTCTCTGTCATCCAGCCCGTAGCCGTGGTCTATACCGACTGTGCAATCCCGGCTCTTAAGGCCGCGCCATAGCTCAAGCGGTTAGTCGCTGGCTTCCCACCGCGGCTGGCCGGGTTCGATCCCGGGTCTGGACAAGTGGGATTTGTGGTGGACAAAGTGGCGCTGGGGCAGGTTTTCTCCGAGTACTTCGGTTCCCCTGCCAATCTTCATTCCACCAATTGCTCCACAATCACCCTCACCTATCATCTGAGGCTGGTACAATAGACCGGAAGTGGCCGCAGTACAAGGGACTCAGTCCCACCCCACTAACAATAAAAAAAATCCCGGTTCTCTCTCATTTTAAAGATTAGATAGAATTTCGTTTGCAGAATCTCACCCACCCCACGCAACTGGGTCCTTCATGGGAAGCTAATACCTGCTGAGCCGCTCAGTAAGTTCTCAACATTTTGTAGAACACGAAGCTTCCTACTATGTTCACAAGAGTCCTTATCCTAAGCCAGAAGAATCCATTCCATACTGCTCAATCTTATTCACCATGATCCTCTTTAATATTATCCTTCCATTTACGCATAGGTTTTCGAGTGGCCTGTTCCCTTCTAGTTTTCATGTGAAAATCCTGTGTGCACTTCTCATCCATGCATGCCACATGCCCTGCTCATCTCATGCTTCTTGAATTTGTCATTCTCAAACTTAGTGAGGAGCACAAAGTATGAAACTCCTGAAAAGTTCTGTCTTCTTGGATACGAATATAACTACGTGTAGTGCATTGAAATTCAGCGGGCGTTTCGGAGGAACATGTCACCTCCATCTTAAGGATCGAAGAATAAGCCAAGCAAGAAACTTGCGTGAAAGTAGATGGCCTATTATATCCTGAAGAAGGAAGCGGTATATTTATCAGAAACGTCGGTTGACTTGCAACGGATTACACGATGTTATATTCCAGAATATAGAACTATTCATAACCACCGCTGTGAGAACCTGAAAATATACGTACCATGCTCCTGATTATGCAGGGTTGTCCAGCTTCCTGCTACTTCAGACCTCTTAAAGTCAGTCCAAATGTTCTCAGCACACTTGTCACAAAACTTGTATTCTTCCCTTGAAGGGTCCTAGACCATGGTTAGCGCCCATAAGGTTTACAGAAATATCTCGTTAAATTTTTTAAGGCAGTGCAGGTTCTTTAGACAGCCTCTGTGGTCTAGTGGTCAGATCTCCTGGCTGCAGACCAGAGGTCCGGGTTCTATTCCCGGCGCTACCAGATTTTCTGAGAAGTAGTGGGTCTGGAACGGGGTTCACTCAGCCTCGTGAGGATAACTGAGGAGCTGTTTCAAGGAAATAGCGGCTCCGGTCTAGAAAACTGAGATTAACGGCCGTGAGGATCCGTTACGCTGACAGCGCGACGCCCTCTATCCGTTAAAGTTGGCACTAACTTCGCCGACAAGCGGCGGTCGCTCGGTCGGTATAGTTCGCTTGCGGACTACAGGCCAAGGAGTTCATTTCTTTGTTTAGTACAGGTTCTTTCTGTATTTTATCAGTTGCAATTGGAGCTTAGGTTTTATAAGCGGCAGAAGACACTAGCATGCAATCATATCTGTAACGTTTATTTTGCGAACTTGGCAGTCAAGTCACTTAACTTCAGTTTTGTTTTGTTCCTAAAGTCCCTGTTACCAATCTGTGATTGGGGACTGACAGCCCAGACAACGGCTTTTATGATTTTTTCAGTCTCTGTAGACAAATGGTCGGAATGTACCTAAACTGGCTTCAACGATTTCTTTCTGCATCCTTACAAACTCACGATTCGGAGCCGTAGTTCCATTCGCCTATATATAACGGATCTAATTAAGAAGATACACCTAAAAAGGGTACAGCTGTCACTGTAACAGGCCGTGAAGGCTCATAGTGTTGTGAGACGTCGAGGCCCCCATATTTTCTAAATAATATGATCACAGATGGCAGTGAGGTTGTCGGCCTTACGCACCGGCCGCCCTTTCCCCCCTGGAAGATTCCTTAAAACTCATTTATGTTAGAGGGTGAGTCGGTCCCAGGGCCATATTGTGGCTGGTAGGATTAGATCAATTGAAAGATCCACTTGACCTCATCGGGACTCGAAACAGCTACCTTCCGGCTTGTAGTATAGTGTCTCAACCAACTACGCTACCGCGTGACAGCATGAAATTTGGAAACTGACGTTGAATATCCCAACTATCGATCAGTGATCTAAATGATTGTATGGATCAGATTTATTCCCGAGAAGCTCTTAGTCATTGTGCTGGTCAGTACTTAGGCTTTTGTTATGGAATTGGAAGTTCGTAACAGATCATAACACATTTTAATATTGTCCTTCTATCTTTTTTTTTCCCTTGGGACTACAGCCCCAGTGGGCCTAGGCCTACCTCCATGAACTTCTCCGTTCATTTCGGTTTTTCTAGATCTTACACATTCGGTAGGACTCCTTGGGCGGGTGATCAGCTCGTCGCAAGGCCTCTACCTGTACACAAATTCAGAAAAACGCACACAAACTTAACATCCATGTCCTGAGTGGGATTCGAACCCACGATCCCGGTTTCCAAGCGAGCGAAGACAGTACATGCCTTAGACCGCTCGGCTACAGTGGCCGGCTCATTCTATCTTAGCTCTTGAAAATATTTTGTTCCCTTCAGGTTTCCAGAATAAGATGCATACGTTTCTCTGATGTCCTTACAGTTGTGTCATGATAGGAGGTTAGAGAAAATTACATAACGAGGAACTTCATACCTCGTACTCTTCGCCAAATATAATTAGAATGATCAAGTCAAGGAGGGTAAAATGTAGCAATGTAGCAAGCATGGGGGAGGAGAAGAATGCATATTGGATTTGGGTGGGAAGGCCAGAAGGAAAGAGATCACTGGTAAGAACTTGACGTAGATATGAGGATAACATTAAAATGGATCTAGAGAAGTAGGTTGGGGGTGGTATGGACTGTATTGATTTGGCTCAAGATAGGTACTAGCGGAGGTCTGTTGTGAACACGGTAATGAACTTTCAGGTTCCGTAAAATGTTGAGACGGTCCTCAAGAAGGACTCAGCTCCATAGAATTAATTTTATCCTACTAGATTTGATCTCTTATAGTTCCAAGTAGTTCTTTTCATGAACCGTAACTACCATTAATCGCCTTGCATCTCGCAGAAGCTCTTAACCTGTCAGCCGATAGAATGGTATCGTCAGATCGACGCACGTTGTGAACCAGGCTTTAACTGCCGTGTTTTTTGAAAGACTAGTTGCTTTGCCTCGAGCGACCAGGTCATAACGGAACCGATAACTCTGCAAGCCCTTTGTGTGCTGCTCGTTGTGTTTCGCGGTGTCCTGTCTCGCTAGGTTATTGGATCCGAACACGGATTGTCTCATTTTTAGCCTACTTTCCTTTATTTCGAAAAAAAATATAAGGAGGCTTATGAGATCACTTTGCTGTAAGTTTGTGTCCATGTAACGCCCCTAATTTTTGAGGCTTATAAGATCACATTGCTCTCTCTCTCTGTGCATCCCCTTCGCAAATTTTTGTTAGGAGCCTTATGAGGTCACCTTGATGTCTGTGTCCCCCATTTTTTAGTTTTCTATGCGGTCCATGTCGTATCGAAAGTAGGCGAGTTGTTCTTCCCAGAATTCCTTGTTATATTTATTGATGCTGCCTTTATAGGCGCTTTGAATAGTTCAGCATCGAATATTACTGAACTGGTTGGTAACGCTCTTGACTTGTATTTGGGAGGTGCTCGGTTCGAATCTAGGATGGGACATCGGCTATCTTGAATGGGGTTTATCGTGGTTTTCTAGAGTGCCTTCACGCAAATTCCGGGGTAATACCTCAATTAGGTCACGATCACCACAGCGGATCGTGCCATTTGCACTAGAGTCTACAAGTGGCCGTGTCATACCTCAGGCGGTTAGTCGCTGCTTTCCCACCGCGGCGGCCATGGTTCGAGCCCGTGACATGTCATGTGGGATTTATGGTGGACAAAGTGGCACTGTGATAGGTTTTTTCCGAGTACTTTGATTTTCTCTGCCAATCTTCATTCCACCAATTTCTCCACAATCAGCATTATCTATCATCTGAGGCTGGTACAATAGGCCAGTAGTGGCCGCAGTTCCAAGTGGACTCAGTCTCGCCCAACTAAGAATAATAATAAAATACTAATAGTGGGAATAGTTAAAAAGTCGTCATATAACCCACCCCGTGGTTTAAGTCCACAAGTGAATTATACCTACCGAGCGACCGCCGCTTGTCAGCGAAGTTAGTGCCAACTTCAGCAGATAGAGGGTGTCGCGGAGTCAGCGCAACGAATCCCCACGGCCTTTAATTTCGGTTTTCTAGACCGGAGCCGATACTTTCCCATTCAAGTAGCTCCTCAGTTACCTCACGAGGCTGAATGGACCCCGTTCCAAACCCACTACTTCTCAGAAAATCTGGTAGCCCCGGGAATCGAAGTGGGAGCCTCTGGATCTGTAGCTAGGAACTCTGTGACCACTAGACCACAGAGACAGTCTTAAATAACCCACAGAAGAATACATATGGACGTGCAAACTAACTGTCCGTTTTCTAACTGTCTTTGCCTGTCTCTGTGTTGTATCTGTATTCGTGTCTGTCTGCAAAACAAGTCTTAAATGCAATAGGCACCACACTTAAAAACGTAGTTACCAGACGGCGGATACTACACGCCTACAACTTAAACCAACACCAGAGCAACACACGTCTGCCAGTATTCAAATACAAATCTGAACTCACTATACAGCAACGCTAGCTCCAAACCATTAACATCCAAGGCATTTTTCGAACCGAATCTAAGAATATTCAACAGAAGTCCGGAAATTCTTCCAATCCTTCTGCAGCGCAAATGTACAAGAGACGGATGTAAAGGACATCTTCCGAAACATACCGTCGCTAGACATAGACGAACACGAAAAATCCGACGCTTCTCTCATCCTGACGGAGATTTCCCGGACTGGACGGAAGTGAATGTGAATTCCACACGAAATTCTGGAATGAAGTGGGCCCTATTCTGCTACGGGTAGCAAACAAGAAGAGAAGCTTCCCTCTTCAGTGTTCAATAGAGTAAATCCTTGATTCTAAAGGGCTCTGACGATGGTGGGTGACATGCAGAATTCCTGTTTTTTTTAGAGGGGGACTTTTTCCATCGTCCGGAAATCTAGGTAATAGAAGACACGTCGTTTCGGAAATTTGGATCTGTTTCCGTCTTCAGGTGAGAAAGGAAGATACCTACTCGGGCCCTATAGAAAGAGCTAATCTCAATCACTGGATTCAATGATTCCAGAGAATGAAACTTTCACCTTAACACAGCCTTACGGTCTAGTTCTCAGTATCAGAAACTTGCCTAAGGTTTGTGTTGTGTGTATTTATAACCCTTGGAATTCTCACTGTATACAATGCTCTCGCTTAAAGGTTACTCTGTCTCGTTTGCTTTTTACGTGTCTGATACATTTAGACATATTATAATCCGATTTTATGGACGACAGTGGAACAGAATGATTCAGACTACCGACCTTGACAGAATTGCTTTCTAAGAACATACATGCAGTTCCTGTAGGATACAAAGTAAACAGCGTTCAAGATCTTGCATGATCACATTGTCACACATCCACATTCTAAATACAGAACTTGGTTATTTAAAGACCCATTATTAAGATATAGTTCGCTTGCGGACTAAAACCACGGAGGTAGCTGGTTAACAGATGATGGAAGGTGGACTAGTGAAATTAAATCCAGGATTGCCATGGCAAAAGCTGCATTTAGCAAGAAGAAGAATCTTTTTACCAACAAATTGGACTTAAATTTGAGGACGAAACTAGTGAAATGCTACATTTGGAGCATAGCTCTTTATGGGGCTGAAACATGGACACTTAGGGCAGTAGATCAGAAACATCTGGAAAGTTTCGAAATGTGGTGTTGGAGAAGGATGGAGAAGATCAGTTGGACCGATTATGTGAGAAATGAAGAAGTTTTAATTAGAGTCAGTGAGCAGAGGAATATCCTACACGAAATAAGAAAACGGAAGGCTAATTGCATTGGTCATGTTTTACGCAGAAACTGCCTTCTAAAAGAAGTTATTGAAGGAAAGATAGAGGGGCGGATAGAAGTGACAAGAAAACGAGGAAGAAGACGTAAGAAGATGCTGGATGACCTTGGGGACAGAAGAGGATATTTTAATTTGCAGGAGAAAGCTCTAGATCGCATTAAGTGAAGGAATTGTTTTGGAAGAGACTGTGGACCTGTCGTCTGACAGATTACTGATGATGATGAGTGCACACAGCGTTGAATATTATGATGATTATATTGTCGCGTGTTAGTGACGAAGGACGGGTTTGGCTTGATACATCGTCTCTTCATCTAGATTTCTAGATCTCTATATGAGCGAACAAGTCTCCATATCCACTATCTTCTATTTACTCAGTTTATTTCCTTTGATAATATTTTACCACTCCCACAAAATCTTTGTGAGCACTCTACCGCCAGTATATGTATCAGCCTTCCTCTTAAACTTCCACCCAGAAGATTTCTTAAATGTCATCTGATGTCATACTGAGGCTCACTTTATTGTCTTGATCATTTTACTGGTGGACTTTCCGACGTTTAATTCATGTTTATTGCGGGCCTGTGTTTGTGTTCTTAATACTTGCATACATACATGCGAGTGCATACAGATACGGAGTAATCATCTTCCTCCTTATGTTATTTATTTATGTATTGTTCAGTTAATGATGCTGTCGATGGCTCAGAGTTCCTGGCTGCAGATCCAGAGGTCCGGGTTCGATTACTGGAGCTACCAAATTTTCTGAGAATTAGTGGGTTTGGAACGGAGTCCACTCAGCTTCGTGAGGATAATTGAGGAACTATTTCAAGGAAATAGCGGCTCCGGTCTAGAAAAACGAAATTAACGGCCGTGGGGATTCGTTGCACTGACCACGCGAGACCCTCTATCCGCTAAAGTTGGCACTAACTTCGACGACAAGCGGCGGTCGCTCGGTCGGTATAGTTCGCTTGCGGACTAAATAAAGCCACGGTGTTGGTGGCTCAGACTATATAGTTTCGAATGATTGGATAATAAATTATTAATTGGAAAAAATGTTGATGATAGTACTCATGAAATATATCTAGGTACTATCCCAGAATTCCCCTTTAGGTACTAAGAAAACCCTTAAAGATGCTCAGGAAAGTAGGCGTCCCGGCGGAAGTTCGAACTGGGCACATGCCGAATACAAGTGAGAAGCATTACCGGCCGAACCAACTTACTCGGCTTCTTGTCTTCATCTTGCTACTTCTTACTCAGGTAATGTCCACTTTAATGAACTTGCGTGTTATGTGTCGGCTCGACTTGACTGGAGGTGCGTCCGACTCTTTCGCCTGAGTGTGCGCTCAAGAAAAACAAACTCACTGTATCTGCTGGCGTGTTTGATGCTAAACGCATTGCTGTAATTGTCCTCACGAACGCGATAATTTATCAATATTTTGCTCTTTAAGTTAGCTCTCCAACATAAGTCTTCACCAGCATGTGTTGTTACGTAGTCCGCATAATTCCCAAAATCAGTGTCATGATGGACATTGCCCATTGTCTGAAGTAGGCCCGCCTTTAATATACACAAAGTTTCGGGTCTTAACCTGTACTCCTCTCTTCAGATGGTTTGAAAATGTAGCACAGTTAAGATTTGGGAACGACTATAACAAATCAAAATTTGGTTCAGGAGGAAATTACGAGGAGACTGAATTCAAGTAACGCTTGCTACTCTTCAGTGGACAACCTTATTGTCTTCTCGTCTGCTGCCTAAAACCGTAAAAATTGGAATATTCAAAAATGTAATTTTTACTGTGGTTCTGTATGGGTGTCAAATTTGGTCTCTGGTATTAGGGTGGAACATAGGCTGACAGTGTTTGAGAACAGAGCGCTGAGGAGAGTATTTGGACCGAAGAGAGATGAAATGACAGGAAGTTGGAGAAAACTGCATAATGAGGAGCTTCATAACTTTTACTCTTCTCCAAGTATAATTAGAATGATCAAGTCAAGGAGGATGAGATGTGCCGGGCATTTAGCACGCATGGAAATAAGAGGAACGCGTATACGATTTTGGCAAGAAAGCTAGAACGAAAGAGACAACTAGGAAGACCAAGACGTAGGTGGATGGATAATATTAAAATGGATCTTAGATTGGATGGGGTGATATGGACTGCATTTATGTGACTCAGAATAAGGATCAGTGGAGGGCTCTTGAGAATACGGCAGTGACCTTCGGATTCCATAAAATATTGGAAGTTCTTTAGTAGCTGGCAACTAGCAGCTTCTCAAGAAGGGCTCAGCTCCATGAAGTCAGTTCTAGAAGTTCATGATGATGGCGTATTAATACAGTGTTAAGTTCTCTGAACATTACCCATCGTCATATTTTTTTTATTTAAAACGACGTTTCGGAGAATTTACTCTGTTTTCGTTTTCAGGTAGGAAGCCTACTCAGTAGAGCCCTGTAGTCCATGTCTCAGGATAAAGAGAGGACGGAGACAGTCCAGTCTCCGAAACGTCGTTTTAAATAAATTTGGGACGACGAATAATGTTAAGAATATTGATCATTTTATTAACAAGCATGGTTGTGATCGAATTAGGAGCTCCCGGAGGACTTGTTCCCTGAATTTTTCCGCCCTTAAAAATTCTACGACCTCCGCCGGGTTTGAACCCGCGTACCACGAGTCATGAGGTGGGAACGTTACCTCTAGGCTACGGAGGCCGCTTTTAGGATAGCTTAGTAGCTTACTATTTAAAAGGTCCTTGGTTTTATCCCAGTTGCCACTTCTAATCCTAAGATGAAAAGGAGGCTAAAATCTGCTGGAATCAGTCACCTGAAGACGAAAGTCGAGCCAGCTGTCGAAACATGGTGTATATGAAATGAACCTCAAATAATTGGCAGATCGAACATAGCCTAATATGAATACAACGAATCAGTTTACTTCCCTGTTAGCAGCCTTAGAACCGGGATAGATTAGTCAGTATAGCGACTACAGGTTGAATGACTGAGGAGTCGGAGCTTCGATTCCCTGCAGGGAGGTGATTGTCTTATCCATAACATCTAGACCGCCTGTGGGTCCCACCCAGCTACCTAAACAATTGGTACCCGGGGCTGTTCCCCCTAGGGTAGAGCTGCAGGGTCGTTAGGTTGATTTAAACCCGAGCTTAAGAATGATGGGGCTATACCTGCATTCCCCCATACGTCTTCATGGCTTAGTGCTTAATTAACTAAGCCCAGAGATAAATTTACTTTTTCTTATTAGTATCCTTTCAATTCCAACGTCAATATCTTTTTTGTTCGCCTTTCCTCTTTGTATATTCTTACTGCGAAATGCTTCCGTCTCGGTATCGAACGTTAGTGCAGCTTTCCAGGCGATGTCATGAATTTGTAGCTCTGTCGCCCAGAAGGCGCGCTTGATGATACAGGTGCAGTGGAGAAGGTTGTAAGATCATTTGCTTGTTCGTAGTGAAGAGGTGCGGAGGTGTGAACATTAATTACACAGCTCTAGAATCTTGGCGCGAACCTTTCTTTTGGCTTTGAAGATTCTGAAAATGATCTCCCTGGTTCTGTTATGAAACAAAGAAGAGACGACAGGAAAAGCGTAAAAATTCTTGAGAATCAGGGTCTAATGACTAGGAGGATAACGTATGTTGTCATTTCAAGACCGGTCCCTTTTTATTCTCTAACTAACTCCACGGAATGCATTTCTTCCCGAGAAGCCAGTAGTCATACAATTAGTAAAGAAATTCCTCGACTCTCATACAACCCAAAGATTCAATGCAATTTTCATACGTAAGATTTCGCCACTTGACCCTATTTTCAGCTACATGAATCTAGCTTACATCCACAAACCCTGTATCTTTAAGATCTTATATTGGTCTATATTATGTCAGGTAGTATTGAGTGGCTATAGACGGGGTTTTGGAATGTATATTATGTAATATTATCCTCCCTTCAACTTGTGTCTCCCATGTTGTCGCTTACAGTCACGATTCCAGATTAAATTTTTGTATACATTTCTTATTTCTCCCCTTATTGCTTTATGCCCTGTCCGTCTTGTCATCCTTAGTTTGATCACCTTAATTATATATGGCTAAAGGTAGAATACGAATCTCATGCTAAGCAGTTTTCTCAAGCTACCTTTTTCTGTTCTCTCTTGAGTCCAAATTGGCACCTTGTTCTCTGAAGAATCTCTGTCTGTATAATTCTTATCTAGCATTTATCGTGCAGTGGATAAAAATAAACACTGTTAATTCTCTATAGTTGTGTTGTTATACGTGTATAACACATGCAGGACGTGAGATTCTTTTTTTATTATAATTTATTTTTAACTGCAAATAAGTTTTTACCCGATGGCAGTGTGACCATAATAAGACACAACACACATCACACGAAACAAAACACAGCACACAAAACTACACAAACAGTATTCTCTTAGTTCTCTTAGTGGGGGCTGGAGTCCAACTGGGTCCACTCGGCACTGCGGCCACTGATTGGCCTATTGTAGCCAGCCTCGGGTGATTTTGATGATGGGGAATTTGGTGGAATGAAGATCGACAGGGGAAACCGAAGTACTCGGAGAAAACCCGCCCCAGCGCCATTTTGTCCACCACAAATCCCACTTGACCAGACCCGGGATCGAACCCGGGCCGCCGCAGTGGGAAGCCAGCGACTAATCGCTTGAGCTATGGCGCGGTCACCACAAACAATAAAGGACACACTACACAGTGAATAGAATGCAAACACAATTAGAGTTATATAAATTAATATTCTTTATCGATTGGACATTTTTATTTTGATATTGCATTGGTTTATTGGTTAAGGTTTTTTATTAATCAAATAGGGCATCCTAATCAAGTCCAGTACATGTTATATTTCTTTCTTCATAACATTCAGCTTCTACCCCCCAAAATTTCTGCTCCTGTAAATAAATAATAGTAATTATGTGTCACTAAGAAATTTTGCAGTATATCGATACGAGTACTTTAAGCGATATATTCTATCGATTTATCCATATTATCTGACGTCGCAAAGTAATAATCTAAATGATATGGCGGCCTACGTAAATAACTAACGGTTACAATGTGTGTGACAGGCTTTCTCATAAAGTGAGTCTGTAACTTTTCCTGTTTACATTTCCACCCTCTCACGAGACTCTCGTAGCCGCTCCTACATATGAGAAGGCAAGCGCAGACTACAAAACCGCTTGAGGTGTTCCAGCTGCTTGAATATGCGGCACCTTTATTTGGAATGCTAACGCATCAGACCTTTTGTACTGTACTGAGCCGGCTCAATGAGCGGCTACGCGCCTGATTTTTATTTTGAAAAAAAAAAGAGTTTGGAATTTCGCCTTAAGTATTTCTACTTCGGTTTTCGCTATTTTGTCCTCTAGGTCTTGGATAGTACCACGAAATAGAATTCGACCTTTATTCTGTCCGCATCTGTTCGAATTAACCATTAATTGTCTCGTTGCATTTGCCTCTGTAATAACTTTGCAACTGAAGCAGTAGAATTGCACAGATGACGAATGGCTTTTGTAACGTAATATTTTGATAAATATTGTCATGTCTTAGGGGCACGCAGTAGCGTAGTTGATTGAGGCACTATGTTACAAGCCGGAAGGTCGCTGGTTTAAGTCCCGATGAGGTAATTGGATTTTTTCAATTGTCCTAATCCTTCCAGCCGCACTCTGGCCCTGTGGTCGACTCAGCCTCTAACAGAAATNAATTAAATAATTTTCCTGGGGAGTAAAGCGCGGCCGGCGCGTAAGGCTGACAACCTTACCGCCGTCTTTGAGCCGATTGTCTAGATAATGTGGGACCCTCAACGTCTCACAACCCTATGGGCCTTCACGGCCTGTTACAGGGATAGCTTTACTTTTACTTTTTGTCATGTATTATGTTAGATGTGACGAATAATTGTCTATTCTAGATTTGGTGATTGGATTTGTTGGATACTGACAAGTCTTAAGCACAAGTAATTATAACACTCTGAAGATTACTGTAGCTATAACATATAAAGTCTTCAAATCACACGTTAAGTCCTCACAGGCATACTTCTAATTCTTCTTCAAGAATTCTCTTACAACTTCTGAAATTTGATTCTCTCTCCAATTCTCTTGACGCTCGCAGCTTCTAGTTCCAGTTCCCCCTGTGTTGGGGTTCCCACGTGACCTCTACGCAGCCAGTTCATTGGCGCGCTGGCTGCTGCCTAGCAACGGTCTCGTATTGTTGTCATGCACTTAAGGGGGAAGGTGTTTATCGCGCCGTTACCTAGCTATAGACGTTACATAATCTGTTATTTATCTGGATGGACTGAAGAAATCCATGAAGAACCTGAGGTGGCTCACAGGCTGGAGTTCGATCACCTAAATATACAAGTCACATCTGTTGTCGCTGTGCCAACCTGCTTTGTAGGATGAACTTCATGCTGTGGAGTTTTGAGTCCACGCAATAGACAAGAGAGAAAATTATGTAATGTGTCGAACAGTCTTAATCACGATTTATAGTTATGGAAGTGATTCATATAAAAAGCATGAGACCAGCAGGAAGTAGCAGCGCTCAAGGGGAAGTAGGAAAGCACAGTTTGCTTTTAATTCCTAAGAGATCATTTGTAATACATGTGGCTGAGAGAATGATGTTAATGTCGGTGTTACACAAATGATGAGCCTGGAGAGCTCAGTGAGTACAGTGAATGGCTTCGGGCGTAACGAACCATTCGAATCTCTGCAGCCGTAGAGATTGTTTCTCTTCGCCATCCCGGCTGACCGGTTCTTGGGCGTACCTCCCTCCTCTGCGGTGGATACTGGGGGTCAAAGCGGCCGCTATGTGAAACTGACAGTCTATTTAACTTCTCTGGAAATAACTCCAAATATAGACATAGAGCACCGATCTCATTGGCCGCGCGGTCTGAGGCATGAACTGTCTTTACTCGCTCGAACGCTGGGTTCGTGGGTTTGAATCCCACTCGAGCCATGGATATATGTGTGCGTTTATTCTGTATGTAGGTACCGGCTTTGCGACGGGCTGATCCCCCGTCCATGGCGTCCTACCGACTGTCTATAGGATAATGAAACTGAAAAAGCGTCCAAGAAAAGTTGCCACAAAAGCATGGGATTTCATGAAGACGTAATTTCATCTGCCCAGAAGGAACTTTGTATCGTGTCATTAGTTAATCTTTCCCTGTTCATGGTATAAGCAATCAAGCCTGTTGAGGCTTGACGTGATTACGCCGTCACTAGAAGTGATTAAGAAATTAATGAGGTAGGGAGTTTCATGTTTTGGTCAGGAAGACCACCAAGATTAAGTTTATATGAGGTGTTTCGATTTCACGGCTTGTTATCATGAGCTGTTACGTTGTCTCACCCCTCTCCTTGTTCATGCTGTAACAGTAAAATCTGTGAAACTGATTGATCAGGTTAGGTACTCCGCTTTTAAAGAAACTTGGTGGATATAAAAACTGTGCATCCATTCCTCTATAACACGAGTTGTAACGGCATGAATACGTTTTAACACGGTTTTTAAAGTAGAACTAATTTTCGACTAATAAGAATGATTTTTCGGTTTAACGCTCTTTTTCTACGACTTCGCTGTTAACGTTAAACAGCATTATTTTTATGCGGAATTCATGTCTGACTAACATAATGTCATCTAACATGTTAGCTGCTGACTGGATATATGCCACGAGTAAAAACTGGGTAGACCAATCGTCATATAATTAATTCCGTATTGATGTTTTTTTTTTGTTGCTAGTGGGGTGGGACTAAGTCCTTTGTACTGCGGCCACTTCTGGCCTATTGTACCAGTCCCAGATGATAGGTGAGGGTGATTATGGAGCAATTGGTGGAAAGAAGATTGACAGTGGAAACCGAAGTACTCGGAGAAAACCCGCTCCAGAGCCACTTTATCCACCACAAATCCAACTTGACCAGACCCGGTGGGAAGCCAGCGACTAACCGCATGAGCTATGGCGCGGCCTTGTATTGATGTTAGTTACGCTTGTATTGATATCGAATTATTTTATCGGTTTAGGGTTTCTTAAATTGATCTAATTATAATAATGAACATTCTGTTCCTTTGATTTATAATACGAGTATACAGCTGCCATGGTTATTGAGTCGGGATAGCTCAGTCGATATAGTGACTGGTTATGGGCTGGACGACAGATGGGTCTGAGTTCGAGCCACGGTAGGGTCAAGGTGTTTTTTATTTTTGTTCTCCACGTCGTCCAGACTGATTCTGGGTTTCACCCAGCCCCCTATCCAATGGGTACTGGAGGGCTCTTTCGCCGGGAATAAAAGGGCAGGGAGTGAAGCTGATTGTTTACCTTCAACTGGTACCAAGGTCAAGAAAATGTGGATCTGTACATCCATTTTCCCATACGCCTTCATGGCATAGTATTTAATTAGTTAAGTACAAGGGCAACTATTACATTTCTTTCTTTCTAATGGTCAGCAGATAGATCTTCCGAAATTTTCTGCAATGTACGGAATTTTGTTTTTGTGGTTTCTCTATAGGCCCGCTTTAGAATTAACTACTCGTATAATAAAGATAAACTAAGTTATGGATACGCTGGATTTATATCGATATTAAATGCTTTTTTTTTTCCCTTGGCTCTACAGCCCCAGTGGTCCTAGGCCTACCTCCATGAACTTCTCCGTTTAAATTCGGGTTTTCTAGATCTTACACATTCGGTAGGACTCCTTGGGCGGGTGATCAGCTCGTCGCAAGGCCTCTACCTGTACACAAACACAGAAAAACGCACACACACAAACTAAACATCCATGCCCTGAGTGGGAATCAGATACTTTACCCCGACATAATATCGATTTATCGATGTTACTGAAATCCCACCGAATACAGTGGCAGCACGGTCTTAGGCATGGAATGTCATCGCCCGCTCAGACACGGGGTTCATGGGATCGAATCCCACTCGAGTCATGGATGTCTCTGGGTTTATTTTGTGTTTGTTGTCCTGTGCAGGTAGCGGTCTTGCAACGGGCTGATCCTCCGTCCAAGGAGTCTTGGAGGTTAGTAATTTCAGAATGAGTTCTGAATGGTAACAGGCCAAAGAGCCTAATGCGTCGAAGAAGGAGGAGAAGGTGGCGGAGGAGGAGGAGGATGAGAACAACTGAAGTTCCTGTCTATAATTATACAGTGGTGTTTAGTTCGTAATTTAGTGAGTTACTTCGTAAGTTTAATTGGGTTGTTCTGACGTGACTTGCTAGGTTAATGATCTAGGGTGGGTCTTGGTTTCTTCCTGACTGGGAGCACTAATGAGTTTGGAAGTTATTTGATAATAATAAATAATAATGTATCATGAACCTTAGCCTTTAGAGTTTCCTAAACATATAGACAGTCGGTAGGATTCCTTGGGCGGGGAGCCCGTCGCAAGGCCGCTACCTACATAACACAAACACAGAATAAGGCAAACTTCCATGCCTCGAATGGGGTTCGAATCCACGATCCCAGTGTTTGACCGAGGGAAGACAGTTCATGCCTTATATAACGCGACCACTGTGATGTATGTTGTTTGATCCTTTCGTTAATATTCAGTATTATTGGAACTTGACGAATCGTTTTACTGCCCACAATAGATTGGCGTTATTTTTGTATCAAGGTCCCCCCCCCCAACGAATTTACAGTATTGCTGTCCAAGACAAAATGCTTAGTAGTAGTTTACGACTGAATTCAGGCAAAGTTTAATGGGCAAGATAACTTGCTTGACTAATTAAACACTAAGCAATGAAGGCTTATTCGAGAGTGGATGTATAGACACAGTTTTTCTTGACCTTGGCACTAGTTGGTTGTGAATTGTCAGCTTAACGCCCCGGCTGCTTTAACCTCGAGGAAAGAGCCCCCGGTACCCATTGGATAGGATGTTGGGTGCACACCATAGCCGGTCTTGACAACTTGGAGAAGTGAAAATTGTTGACTGCACCGGAACTCAGAACTCCGACCCCTAGCTCGTCCAACCAGTAGCTCGTCGCTATACCGACTGCGCTCTCCCGGCTGGTTAAGTTTATTGGGACATTTTCTTTATTCAGAGTTTGTAACATCTTTCCCTTGCTTTTAATACCTGCTGTGAAATAACTGTGCGATCTAGGTGTAGTTTATTTATTCACGGACTGAAGCTCCAAAGGCGCAGTAGTTACTCCCTCTGCTTTTCGAAGAAGCGGGTGGGGCAGCCTCAGCAAATACTGATGCCATTGTGGGGCCCTCTTTCCATTTGCTTTATTTCAAAGCATCTTCATCGGAACCATAGCACAGTGAAAGTTGCACTTATAAAGGAAGCCAACGTTTCCCCTTTGAGACAACTTTCCATTTCATATAACTCATTTTCTGGACTATATCCATTGTCCAATATTCTAAGACGGAATGTGATGTTTTGGGAGCTGGATATGCTCCTATCCTCAGGTGAAACCTTACGTCCTATATTAAGGACTTAGTATTCCCACCGCGGCGGCCCGGGTTCGATCCCGGGTCTGGTCTCATCAAGTGGGATTTGTGGTGGACAAAGTGGCGCTGGGGCGAGTTTTCTCCGAGTACTTCGGTTTCCCCTGCCAATCTTCATTCCACCAAATTCTCCATCATCATAATCACCCGGGGCAGGTACAATAGGCCAATCAGTGGCCGCCATGCCGAGTGGACCCAGTTGAACTCCAACTCTCTACTAGCGAATTAAAAAAGTATAAAACAATTAGGAACTTAGTAATAATAATACTAAGTGTACCTTCAATTTTTCCGTTTCTTCTTTATTAAAACATGTTTTTTTGCACATACATACATACATACATATACATGCGTAATCGCCGAACGAGCTGGAGTAGCTTTTATTCGGCAGGTGCTCAGTTCGAATCTCGGCCGGGTCACCGGCAATCTTGGCTGAACTTTTCTTTATTTTCCTCAGTCTCCCAGGCAACTCGGATGGTACCTCGATTAGGTCATTACCGTTTCCTTTCAAGTACACAAGTCAACCTGTCATCCGACGCAGTGTAGTCACATGATATTGACAGCATCGCTAAATAACAAACGTCATGAAGAGTGTAAACAGTGAGCGGACGCAGTTAGCTATTAAGTGACATGTCAAGGTTAGTGAATTGCAAGAAACAGTCACTGAATTCTAATTAATTATATTCAGAGTGTGAGGCGTGAGGCTGTAAAGGCGAAAAGGTTAAACCACACAAAACTTCTGTTAATTGCTGCGATGACGCTGCATGGTGGCTTGTCGTCATCATCATCATCATCATCATCATCTTGTGCTTCGTCTTCTATTCCTGTTGCTCCCACGAGGAGCATAAGGCATCCGTGAAACGCTCATTTGGCTTCAGTTTCTTCGACAGTCGGTAGGACTCCTTGGATGGGGAATCAGCCCGTCGCAAGGCCGCTACCTAACAAAGACACAGAATAAACACAAACATACATCCATGCCTTGAGTGGGATTCGAATCCAGGATACCAGTGTTCGAGCGAGAGAAGACATTTCATGCCTTAGACCGCGTGGCTACCGCGATCAGCACGGTGCCTTGTAGTAAGCAGTAAATACGAGTACATCGCTTTATTCATCCAGTCTAAATGGGCGTTAATCAGTTATAAGACAGATTAAAGTCGTCTCTATAGTTAATTAAGAACTTCACCGTGATGTATGGTGCGGAGTGGTAGTAGTAGTCAGTGGTCAGCTTCAAGTCCCGACCGCTTTATCCTTGGAGGAATAGCCGCTGGTATCCATTGAGTAGTCCGCAGAGACCTGAACACAAAAGTCTCCTCCACGCCAGAAGATTGCGTGGCTTGTAGCAGAGTGACCATAGGCCCACAGAAAGAAGAGATGGAATCTGTTTGTATTATAAGTTTGTGGGCCCATTGCATCTGATAGGTACTGATGTTCATGTCAGGTTTATTGTCTGTACGGGTCTAAGCCGAGAGTTCGTACCGTTGAACGTATCTTCTTGTGTCTGTGTCTCATATTTCACGCTACTTTCTCCGCCGTGTGTACGTGTATACCAGAAGTTCATTCATAATTTTATTTGCCCAGGCTTGGCTTCTTGAGTAGATCGCGTAAGCTTCAGACTTGTATAAGGGTGTGTGAGTGTGTGGAGTGAGTTCTGAGAAGTCCTGCACACAGTTGCCTTGACGCTACAGAGAGAGACCGTGAACTTAGTGGAAGGGTTTCACGAGACTGGAAGCCACTCGTATGAGCAGTCTTTCTGATGAAATAGTGTTGAAGCCCCGGCCGCAATTACACAACTCGATCAAATCGTGGAAAGTTGGCAGAAACAGGGAAACGGTAATGAAGGGAGGATGTCATTACGGACACGTGTCAGAAGTCCTAGAAGTTTGATCTACAGAGAGAGAATCAGTTCAGTGTAGTGGATGCCGCAGGAGCACTCACATTAGCCTATGGTTTGATATCTTTTTAAATATTCAGTAGGCCTATCCTAGATGGAATGATATAGTGTATATGTAACTTGGTCTCATAATTCTGAGCGAATTATGCAAATTACAGCGGTCTGAAAACAACGCCAGGAGAGTATCCGGTAACATATGGCGAAAGAAGTTGGGAAGGTGGAAAATCATAAGACTGTGGGTGTATATCATTATGATACATCAAATGTAGGTCTGTTGGTATATACAGGATGTTTCACGACTTCATGTCATAATGTCAGGATGTTATTCCCTGGCCGTAGGGTCGGCATAATTGGCCGTCACGATCACCGGACCTTAACCCCAACTTACTACCATGTGAAGAGGTGAAAGTCCACAGAATGTGAAGTAATGTAAAACCATTAAGTGCATTTCCTCTTAGCTTAAACGTGTTTGTCATATTCAACCATCTTAATTTTCTCTACCTACAGCTCTATAACCGTTGAGATTCTTCTTACTCATATTGATAAGGCATTCTGCATTCAGATCAGTCTATGTATCTACAGCCCTTTGTTGAACATTGGCCACCTTTTCAGTTTCTTAATCTATACACAGTCGGTAGGATACATTTGGCGGGGGATCAGCCAGTCATAAGGCCGCTACCTACACACAGAACAGCACAAACATGCATGCCTCGAGTGGGATTCTAACCCACGATCCCACTGTTCGAATGTTCGTATACGTTTCTTGACTTATACCGCGCGGCCACTGTGATCGGCTTCATTCAGAACTACCTCATGAATTTTTTTTCCCCTTGGCACTACAGCCCCAGTGGCCCTAGGCCTACCTCCATGAACTTCTCTTTTCTCTTCGGTTTTTCTAGATCTTAGACATACGGTAGGACTCCTTGGGCGGGTGATCAGCTCGTCGCAAGGCCTTTACCCGTAAACAAACACAGAAAAACGCACACAAACATCCCTGCCCTGAGTGGGATTCAAACCCACGATCCCGGCTTCCAAGCGAGCGAAGACAGTGCATGCCTTAGACCGCTCGGCTACGGTGACCGGCCTACCTCAGGAATAACCTCCTGAAATTGTGACGACGTCGTGAAACATCTTCGGTGTATACCAGGTGTATCATGGTAAATCTCTTTATTATCCGTGTTTATATTTTCTTGAAAATGATCATACAAATGGGGAAAGTTCTTCTCTTGGACATTCTGCTCTAGAGTCGTAATGAGTAGTAATGGTGCAAGCTGTGCGTCGCATATACGTAATTGTGTTTTATCACTTTCGTGAATTCGTAGGTTCTGCCACAACGGCGAGCCTTAAAATGTTACCACCCTGTAGTGTCTCGTTGTACGAGCAAGTTTGCGGAATTTATATACAAAATCCACAAATTTATGTTCCGTGACTCGTTACTGCGAATCTATTTTTTTTTGTCGTCACAGAGACAGCGTTCAGATAGGCCTTACATATATACAGTAGATTTTGTGTGTGGAGAGTGAGTGGAACTGGCTCATGATCATATCCAACGACAACTTAACAGTTTTAATTGTGTAAGATTTGAGGCTTTCACGGCGGTGACNACATTTTTAATTGTGTTGAGCCTTCGTGTTATACCACATCAGTGTTAGTTAATTTGGTAATAAGACAATCTGAATTTTCTGCCAAGCATTATAGACCGAACTATAATCCCAGATGCAGGCAAAATAACTAAATCTCCGATTAATCACGGTTTATATCAGCACCGATTAGTTGTATCGTTATCCGAAACCGCATAATCCTGTGTTGTACTCTGCTGATCTCATAGAGACCAAATTACACGTGAACTGATCTGTGTAGTGAGCTTTATAGACAGCGCAGCCATGAAACGGTGCGTTATGGTTCCGGCCGACTTGGTAGAAGTAGTGTGCGACTCTTTCGCTACAATTAACGCTAGCAGCAAAAGAATCTTGCCGTATGATTCGTAGGCATTACGCAATGCTTCAGTCTTAGATATAACGCCGTGTACGCCATTGAAAGTCATCGACGTTTCCGAGAACCATGTCGCCATTGTAAAGACCGGTTACCAAGAAACGACTAGTGAAATCATACTTTAGAAGGATTAGTCTGTAGTTATTTGGAGTAAGGTAATCAGCAGTAGTGTAATAATTATTTGTAGTTACTACCTGTATGTGATCAGTAAATCTGTTTATCAATCCAAAACCCCGTCTGTAGTCACTAACACGTGACAGGCGAATTAAGTGAATTATCATAACTGATAACCAACTGTATATTTTGACAGTTATGTCGATGTGTGTCCGCCAAGGTTGCGTAACGAATACCCGTAATTCCGCATCATATAATCGCCAAAATTATATCACCATTTGATAATACTCCATACAGTACAACCATTAAAACCTAATGGTCAGTATATCGATATGAAAATTATCGTTTTCAGCTGCGTGCGACCGTTTTAAAGAAAATAATTTAGTTTCAGCATAGCAGATGCGCAGTCTGTTTCGATATATAATTGACACTTAAAGCTGTTCCTGTAACAGGCTGTGGAGGCCCATAGGTTTGTGAGATGTTGAGGAACCCACATTTTCTAGACATTCGGCTCACAGATGGCGGTGAGGTTGTCAGCGTTACGTGCCGGCAGCCCTTTATCCCCAGGAATATTCCTCGTATTCATTTCTGTTAGAGGCTGAGTCGACCCCAGGGCCAGATTGCGGTTGGAAGGATTAGGTAAATTGAAAATATCCACATCGTCGGGATTCGATCCCGTGACTTCCTGGCTTGTAACATAGTGTCTCAACCAACTACGCTACCGCGTGCCCCCATATAACTGGCACTTAAAGTGGATCTATGGTATGCATGTAGTATGTTTACATTAGGGATATAAAATGTTTTATTCTCAAAGAAACTCGTATACTACCACAGTCAGTAAGTTCGTGGAATGGCCGCAAAGCGTCGTTGCGGTGCACTACAGCGAATAGATTGAGGCACGATATGATGCCCTGTCGGTTCATCTCTCGTCACAGCAAGAGGCAGTTGTGTGCAAACAGTGTAAGTAGAACTACAGCCTCTATTGTGAACTGCAGTTAAATGCAAGTGGCGGAAATCTAAAATATGGCAGTTTGGAAAACGGGCAAACATCACTTTCTGCCAAAAACTAGGCAAATCCCCTAGCGAAATGTTTCGCGTGGGAAGAATTAGCTGTTGCTACACGACAACGCCCCCGCATATCGCTCTGTTCTTGTCCAAGAGGAACTGACGAGGCAACAGGTCACCGTTTTGCCACACCCTCCGTACTCACCTGATCTCGCACCGTGCGATTTCTTTCTTTTTCGCCCCTTGAAAGCAAAGCTCCGTGATCGTAGATTTCAGTCGTCCGAGGAGGTCGTCAATGCCACAAGAGACGCCGTACGGGAATTTCTCGCCGATCTGTTTCAGCAATGTTTTCGGCAGCTATATCAACGTTGGCAGACTTGCATAGCGGGCAATGGCGACTATTTTGAGGTCCGATGTGGATCTGTGTAAGTGTATGTGAATACCTCGTAATACGGTGCGATAAAACCACATTCCACGAACTTAATGACTCTACCACGTATTTCATACTCAGTGTGTCACACTAATGTTTATTACCCGGCTTGACGGGTCCCAGTGGTAAAACTTGACGGTCGATTGGTTGCGATGCGACATCTTGAAAATAACATCATCTTTTAACGATTGACATAGTACTGAATAGTACATAACTGTAAATGAACGATTATTAGAAAAGAGAAATTAGGTTCCACTACGGTTTCTTTAACACACACAAGTTGTAGAAGGCTGTTCTGCAGCCGGTGTGTCCACAAAGAATCATGTGTGCTATCCTCACGTTACAACTTACGTAAAGGAGGCAATATATTATCGCGTGTATGAGCGACTATGCCGGCCACGGTAGCCGAGCGGTCTAAGGCATGCACTGTCTTCGCTCGGAAGCCGAGATCGTGGGTTCGAATCCCACTCAGGGCATGGATGTTTTTGTGTGCATTTTTCTGTGTTTGTCTACAGGTAGAGGCCTTGCGACGAGCTGATCACTCGCCCAAGGAATCCTACCCTGTGTGTAAGATATAGAAAAACCGAAGTGAACGGAGTTCATGGAGGTAGGCCTAGGCCCACTGGGGCTGTAGTGCCAAGGAAAAAGAAAAGAGTGACTATAGACGGGATTTGGATTGGTGACTGGATTTATTAAACTCTTACGGAACCGCGACTACAAGTAATTAAACCCGTTTCACTAATTCACACACTTTACATTTCACTAGAGGCGACACGCTTAAATCTTTTTACCCTGCTGTGTCTTCACCAGTCGCCTGGTAACGGCTTCCAAAGGCGGACGTTCCACTTCCTCTGTATTCCCGAACTGTCCCCGTGCCTCAGTTACCAGCTTGTAACAGTAACTACTCACAATGACTGAACCTCAGTAGTCCCGTAACTCAACCACCAACTCACTAACTCAGTCACTCACCAACCGACTCCACTCCACTGACTGACTGACTGACTGAACTCACTCCTGTCTGCTTATAGCATCTCGGCACGGATGGCACAGAAAACACCATTCTTCTGTTGCTGTTTACGGAGCGTTGTCTAGTAACAGACGTCCATTTGTTTCGCGGTCGTTGCCTAGCAGTGGATCTATATGCCACATTAATTTCAGTAGTAAGTCTGGTATGTCCATTACTTGTTCTGGTCTTTGCAGTTTACATTTTATAGTAAATATTTACACCCATCCAGGTCTACTTGGTGGGGGGGCATGCGTATTCTTATTTAATTTAAAAAAATTTAATATTAAGCAAGTGAGAATTGGGAGATTCCGTTTAATTGAATTGTGGGCTTATTATTCCTGACCTTTCATTGTCATTCGTTTGATAGGAAATATCATTATTTTAGTATTGTTAAATACACGACTATCACTGTGGCCCTGGGGTCGACTCAGCTTCTGACAGAAATGAGTACCAGGAATTAATTAAATAATTTTTCCTGGGGAGTAAAGCGCGGCCGGCGCGTAAGGCTGACAACCTTACCGCCATCTTTGAGACAATTGTCTAGATAATGTGGGACCCTCAACGTCTCACAACCCTATGGGCCTTCACGGCCTGTTACAGGGATCGCTTTACTTTTTTTTTACACGACTATTATAAATATTTTGGCTGATAAGATATCTGTGTTTTAGAAACTGTTACAGTTACAAACGTGAAACAATTTTAAACTGGAAAGAAACTCGTAAAGTTTTCGTTGGCAGCATATCAGCAACGAGTTTCGCTTTGATCCCTACCAAAAGAAAATGGCCTCTCCAGTGCAAAAGACTTGGATTGGATAAGTAATACCCATTCCTTGGCCTCCCAGGTTTCCGGACCTTACTCTATTCGGCTTCTACCTACGGGGATATATGCCAAAGTCCCTTCGAAAACTTCCAGCGCGAATTTCACAGTCCATAGCCAACGTTTATCACAGTTATGACGTATATGGAAATGATTTGACTGTCGCTTTGGGTAACTAATGGAGCACATATCTAACGTCTATACGTAAAGTTTATGAGTGTTTATGCTGTTTTCATGTTGTTTCAAGTAACTGTTTAAAAAATAAACTAACTTTTATTTTAGCCCAAGTCATTTATAGTAGTTCTGTTTATTCGTATATTTACATGAGTTTTTGGATTGGGATGGGAGCCCCAGATTTGTTTCTGACCGGAGCCCCATCTCACCTCGCTCAGGTCTTACTACCACGCTTCTACTGCTGCTGATATACATACATTTCTTAACGTTATTGTGACGTGTATACCCATTACTAGGCAACGACTCGGTAAACACATTCCCGGGGAAGAAAACACACGCAACAGTAGGACGTCCGTTCCTATGCAACGGATCAGTAAATACACCCCCTTAACACTAGAGGATGTGTTTTCTGCATCGTTCGTGCAAACTGGTTATAAAAAGTTTTCGGCAGCATAGTACAATATAGAACAGAGCGAAGAGTGGAGTTTCGAGACGCCAGCCAACCGGGATACGATCCTGGGAGCAGAGGAATTGAATTTTCAGAACTGGCAGCTGCAAAATAATGGCAAAAAGAAGTTAGCGATAATAAGAAGACTTCCTGAGTGATTTGAAGTTACAGTGAGAAGGTTATAAATCCGTTGCCAGGATACGACTCTTGAAGAATGAGAACTCTGGTGCGTGTGTAACGGTGAACTGTAAAGTATCTAGATCACCGATAGCGCTGTGTTGCCTGTAGTCCAGAGTTGTGTGAATAAGGTGGCAATAAATCCAATCAGCCAATCCAAAACCCCGTCTATAGTCACTCCTAAACGTGACTATCTTTATGACACGTCGTTTCTTTATGAAACTCTATTTAGCATATGTTATTGTCACGGTTTAGAGTGACTCTCGACGGGGTGTTGGACTGGATATTGGATTTATTGACCACTTACAGGTCGTAACTACAGATAACTAACATTATGGCAGATTTCCACATTTTACCAAACATTCCAGCACGTGCCAAGTCTTTTCAGTCTGCTGTGTCTTCACCAGTGGTTTCCTGATAACGGATTTTAACACAATAACTATAACAGTTCCAAATATCACTGTAACTACAGTGCACATAAAGTCTTCACTTCACTGCCTGGCTTTAACCTGACTAACCTCTAAACCTCGCCTCGCCTCGCCTCGGCACGGACCACGTAGAAAATACAGCTCTTCCATTGTTCACATGTTACTTATCAAGAATCTGCTGCCTTACAATGGGCGTTGTTTCATTGTCTCTTTCGCGGTCGTTGCCTAGAAACCAATGTTGTTTCATAGCCGTTCTCTAGCAACGGCTGTTTCTCTGGCTCCACAATTCTTGCTTTGGGCAAATGTGCCGTATTATATTTGTATTTTGCAGTCTTATAGGCCAAAGATTTGTATGTAGATACGCAGTTACGGCAGAGAGCCGGGATAGCTCAGTGGGTATAGCTACGGGTTGGATGGTCGGGGTTCGATTCCCTTTAGAAACGAGGTATTTCTATTCTCAACAGCGTCTATGCCGGCTCTGGAGCCCACTTAGCTTCCTGTCCAATGAGTAACAGGGACACTAACCCCGGGGGTAAAGCGGCTGGGCCACTCACCACCATCTAGTACCGAGGTCAGAAATGGTGGAACTGTACCTTCACTCCCCCGTATGTGTTTATGGCGTAGTGCTTAATTAGTTTAGCACAGGGACAACTTTACCGTTTACATATTTATGGCCATGTATAATAAAGCACCCCTTTTTCGTGAGGCGAAATTTTGTGTTGTGCCGTCATGTGACTTTGCCAATTTAGGGCGTGCCGTGGGCGAGGAAAGGGTTGCGGAACATTGGCCTACACGGTGACGATCGATATATATCGGCATGGAAATTTGCGTTTATACTGCGTCCTTCCATGTTGAGAGGCCATTCGTCCGAAAGCTGCAAAGGCGGAAGCATGGCCCTTGTCCGCTACATGATATGCTGGTATCCGTGAATGGTAGTTTTTTGCTCGTAAAATGGACAGGCTTATAAAGTTAATAACCAGTTCAGCAAGTTTTGTTGCGCCAAAACAAATTAAGCGGTCAACCGTTTCTTTTAGTAGACTTTGACTCCCACAGCTGGGATTCTTACCTAGAGTCGGTAATGTAACTAGCTCCCCTTTCAGCAATTAGTAATTGATTTACTGGCAAGATTTTGCTAATAAATAAAGCAGGAGTGGAAAGCTGGACGCCACACTAGAGTCTGCAGTTTATTTTTAGGTTTCTTAAGAGTTCTGCGTGCTTTATCGCCACTCCTTTTCAGCTTTGCTTTAGAATATGGAATTAGGAAGGTCCAGGGAAACCAGGTGGGACTGAAATTAAACGGGACACATTAGCTGTTGGCCTATGCCGATGATGTCTACTGGGTGATTAGATACCATAAAGAAAAACACACAAACTTTAATTGACACAAGTAAAGAGCTGGGTCTAGAAGTAAACACCGAGAAAACTAAGTATATATTGCTGTCTCGTCACCAAAATGCAGGACCAAATCATGATATAAAGATAGGAAACAGATGTTTTGAAAATGTGGCACAGTTCAGATATTTGGGAACAACGATAACAGATCGAAACATGATTCAGGAGGAAATTAAGAGGAGATTGAACTCGGGTAATGCTTGCTGCCATTCAGTCCAGAACCTTTTGTCTTCTCATCTGCTGTCCAAAAACATAAAAATTAGAATATACAAAACTATAATGTTGCCTGTGGTTCTGTTTTGGTGTGAAACTTGGTCTCTGACATTAAGGGAGGAAGATAGACTGAGGGTGTTTGAGAGCAGGGTGTTGAGGAGAATATTTGGACCGAAGAGAGATGAAGTGACAGGAGGTTGGAGAAAACTGCATAACGAGGAGCTTCATAACTTGTACTCTTCTCCAAATATAATTAGAATGATCAAGTCAAGGAGGATGAGGTGGGCATGTCATGTAGTACGAATGGGGGAGGCGAGGAATGCGTATAGGATATTGGTGGGAAAGCCAGAAGGAAAGAGACCACTGGGAAGATTAAGGCGTAGGTGGGTGGACAATATTAAAATGGATCTTAGAGAGATAGGATGGGATGATATTGATTGGATTGATCTGGCTCAGGATAGGGACCAGTGGAGGGCTCTTGTGAACACGGTAATGAACCTTCGGGTTCCATAAAATGCTGGGAAATTCTTGAGTATCTGTAGAATTGGCGGCTCCTCCAGAAGGGCTCAGCTCCATGAGTAAGTAAGTAAGATTACAATTAATATTTTGCTGGACATTATCCATCATCTTGTCTATTCTAAAAAACAGTCTAATTTCTATTAAAAACACAACGTTTCGGGAACTGGATTCTGTCCCCGTCTTCAGGTAAAACCTACTCAGTTGGGTCCAATAGACAGAGCTAGCCCCTATCTCCGGACATCTATGCCAATTTCCGAAGGGATTCATAAAAGAAGCACAACTTAATCCATCTGTGGGAGCTAAGATATGTTGAAGCTATCATAATTTGAGGCTTAGCACCAGAGAAAGAAATCATACCGGGAGAGAAGCAATACTCCTTGTGGTATACAAGCACAACAAAATCATCTGTGGGAGCTAAGAAATATTGAAGATATCATAATTTGAGGCTTAGCACCAGAGAAATATCGTGAATGAAATCATACCGGAAGAGAAGCAATACTCCTTGTGGTACCAACATATGAAACAAAGAGTTACCCAAACCAACTACACTTGACGTCGCTGTAGTCTCTTGATTTCTGCTGTAATGACAGGGGCCCAGATGGGAGAGATATCCATACTGGGTTGACTGAT
>NW_019725428.1:1336648-1362875 GCF_002891405.2 Cryptotermes secundus
TTTGTTTCATATGTTGGTACCACAAGGAGTATTGCTTCTCTTCCGGTATGATTTCATTCACGATATTTCTCTGGTGCTAAGCCTCAAATTATGATATCTTCAATATTTCTTAGCTCCCACAGATGATTTTGTTGTGCTTGTATACCACAAGGAGTATTGCTTCTCTCCCGGTATGATTTCTTTCTCTGGTGCTAAGCCTCAAATTATGATAGCTTCAACATATCTTAGCTCCCACAGATGGATTAAGTTGTGCTTCTTTTATGAATCCCTTCGGAAATTGGCATAGATGTCCGGAGATAGGGGCTAGCTCTGTCTATTGGACCCAACTGAGTAGGTTTTACCTGAAGACGGGGACAGAATCCAGTTCCCGAAACGTTGTGTTTTTAATAGAAATTAGACTGTTTTTTAGAATAGACAAGATGATGGATAATGTCCAGCAAAATATTAATTGTAACAATTTACCATCATCACAAACTTTTAGATCTTAAGTAAGTAAGAGTTCTGCATCCCTCATCTGTATTGATATTTCATTTTACCTGCGCTTTTGTGTTTGTATGGAACTCTATATCCCAACTTAAGGGAAGAACATATAGATTGAAAGTGGTAGAGTACTTCAGAAACAAAATAACTAACGAACTCTTTTGACATAGGCTGCAGTTACATGATCCAAGATATTCCAATTCACCAGTGATGTCAGATGTTGCTCCCAAGCCACGAGGACGCTAAATTAGAAGTCCCCGTTAAATAATTCTATATTCTTGTCCTCTTCCATTCATAAGCTTTCTCTGAAATGAAAACGCGCGCAGCAATAAAGGAGCGGTGTTCTCTGTGGTCTGCACAGAGCGCGTTGCTACGGAACGGTGCGGTAAACGCATCTCTGCAGAAGGAAGAATTTTGAGTGACATCTGAAACCCGTCTAAAAGTCACCCATACACTTGACAATATTATCTATAGAGATTTACACAACAGGACGAAAGAAAATATTGGTTACATAATTGTATATCTAATTTATTTGAGCAGAATTAGTTTTGTGAGCACGGGACCGAAGATAGTCACTAAGAGAGTGTTTTTACTGAGCCTTCAGTGGAATCATTACCGCTCTCTCCGAGGATAAGTGACTTCGATCCTTGTTTACTTGCTTACTTGCTGTTTTCACGGATTAGGTTGGGCTTCATCCTGTTTAAGCTTTATTTGATTTGCCATGCTCTCTCTTCGCCGTCTTACTGTTCATCCACTGAAGAACGCCGTGGTTTGGATTAGGGACGCTGATCATTGCTGTCAAGTAAATACTCTCCAGCTCCTCACTCGGGAGTCGCTGTCGTCACTGAGGTTTATCGTGCTTCTCTTCAGTCCCTCCACACAAATGCTGAGACAGTACTTCAAATTAGGCCATTACTGTTTCCTTCCACTCACTCTCAAATCCAGTATTCATGTCCGGGATAGCGGCTGGGTATGGGCTGGATGACCGAGGAGTCGGAGTTGAAGTCCCAATAAGGCCAAGAATTTTCTCTTCTCCGCGTCGTCCAGACAGACTCTGGAGCGTGAAGCTGACCACTTGCCTCCAGCTATTGCCGAGGTCAAGAAAATGTGGATCTGTACATCCACTCCCCCATACGCCTTCGTGGTGTAGTGCTTAATTAGTTAAGCACAGGGACAACTTGACCTTTACCGACGATGTGTATTCTTAATTTGGCGATCACAGTGGCATGAACTGTCTCCGCTCGCTCTAATGCTAGGATCGTGGGTTCGAATCCCAATCAATATATGGATGTCTGTGTCCGTTTTTCTGTGTCTGTGTTGTTCTGTGTGTAGGTAGGGGCCTTGCGACGGGCTGATCCTCCGTCCAAGGAGTCCTACCATCTGTGTATAGGATTAAGAAACTGAAAAAGCAGCCAAGGTCCACAAGGGCTTAAGAGCCGTAGATAGATATTCTTAATTGTTTTTAGCGTCATTAAGTAAATCATAGAAAATAAAGTATACCAGAGCAGACATCCGAAATCTATGTGGCTTACCTGCCACAGGCTGGCAACACGCGGAGAGTAGCATTATCGATTGTGAGAAATAAATTATAAGTTGCTGATATCAAGAGCTCGGCCATGTACCTGATCCAGGCAAACAGTATTTGCAAACCTGCTCGCATAGGTATTAGGCATTAGGCCTGCGTATTTTTCTTTTTAAACACGTGAACTATAAATGTCATTCAATTAATCTGCCGTGTGGTTTTGAACTTACTGAAGAAGCGGACGGAAATATACCTTATTTTTGCTTTGTTAAGTTTAGGTCTTTGGGTCATATTATTTGCGCAGTCTTAGTAGCCACTATGGACAGATCTGTCACAGACAGTTTTGTGTCGATAAAGATGTGTGCATATTGATGATTACCTAAGCTGGTTGTATGGCTCGCCAGCCAAAGTAATTGTCCACTCATGGTGTGAGTTAGGTAAATATTTTGTTGTTAAACTCATAAATATGGTAATTTTAATTTATTAATTCACGTCAGGTTGTTAAGACTTTCATACGCAAGGACTTCGAAATTTTTATTCTCTTATTAATTGCGACTTGATAATTTTGAAAGGTAAATTTGGGGCCACCAGAGCAAGCACGGAGCTTAATTTTGATGAATTTGAATCTGGACGACTTCATGAAAAACTTGCAGTAGCAACTTGAAACTTAGGGACGATCCGCTTAGAGGCAGAGGGATACCAAGAACACCCGTGTGGAGATCGCCGGTCTCGGGACCTTCCTGGTGCATACTGATTTCCAGCCAGCAATTTGGCAACTAAACAGTAAGCCTATAGAGACCCTGTGAGATAAACAGACCCTCAATCATTGACTCATGGAGCCGAGCCCTCCTTGAGAAGCCACCAATTCTGCAGCTACTCAAGAACTTCCCAGCATTTTATGGAACCCGAAGGTCCATTATCGTGTTCACAAGAGCCCTTCACTGGTCTCTACCCTGACCCAGATTATCCAATCCATACCGTCCCATCCTATCTCTCTAAGATCCATTTTAATATTGTCCACCCACCTACCTCTTGGTCTTCCCAGTGGTCTCCTTCCTTCCGGCTTTCCCACCAATATCCTATATGCATTCCTCCTCTCCCCCATTCTCGCTACATGTCATGCCCATCTCATCCTCTTTCACTTGATCATTCTAATTATACTTGGAGTAGAGTACAAATATTTTAGAATTTCAGTTCCGACCTCACGTATATCACGCTGTATCTCAGTTACTAATCTGTTTGTACGGGAATAGCCGGTGAAAACTCTGAGAATCATGTGCTGTACATTGATAAACTATGTGGGCAAAATGCAGAGTTTATTTTAATGTTAACGCAGGGAACCCTGTACTTTTAAATTGTTAAAAAATGGTACGGATAATTTATTTTTGGCTGTCGCGTACAAAACATGCTTAAAATGAAGCACAGATCAATTTTCTTCTAACACAAGGCCCATATAAGTGGGACAGCAAGGCCATTTGGCCCAGACGCCTGTCCAAGGGGGCCCTCCGAGTATACTGTTATTTAATTCGAAAGATTATAATAAATAAGCAAGAATGTAGGAATTTAGTTTAATTGAATTTTCGACCTGTTGTTCTTTGAATATCATTTGGTAGGAAATAAATATATATTCATATATTTATATGACTTTCAGAGTGGAGTGACTCCATCAGGCCCTGTCTAGCACCAGTACTGAAAGAACACAGTTATTTAATGCCCCAGTTGTACGTAATTGGAACCAGAAGGGGCTTATCAATATTAAGTGTTCCTCATTTAGGTAAATCTAGCATCACAAGAACTACATTTCACCCCCCCCCCCGAGGCCGTAAGATCTGGACCATTTGCTGCGGTGCTCGAGTGCTGTAGTCCTCACGTACTCACTACGGCAACGTGTATACCCCACCTCCGTGCGTTGACTGCTGTCGGCTGACCCGTTATTGGTGCTGCCACAGTCTGCGTGGAGTACACGGGAGCCGCGGACGCGAGTTGGTGTGCCTCTGTGGTCTGTGTAGTGTTGCTCACAGTTCAAACGTCCTTACTTAAGTGGGGTTACGTGTGTAGAACTAGGAAGAAGTATGCACTCACGTGGATTGGTGGAGTTTCTTAAGGGAGCTAATATTTATTGTCGTTAATAGTTATTTGCACGTGGCTTGATATTAAAGTCATATTGATACTCCTGGTGGTCCATTTGAGTGAACGATGAATTGATACACACGCAGAATGTATATCTCTGAAGTAGGGTCGATTTAAAAATTAAAATTTCACGAATATATCCGAGATGAGAAAAAATAAATTTTATTGCCAAAGCTTAGTTGTTGGGAAAAATTATTTGTTAATGACGGCATTGAAATTTATGTCAGCTGCATAATTTATGCATGCGTTTTTATTGTAGTGAGTATTGTTTGTGATCAGTAATTTTTTAGACTCTTGTGAAATATTTGGGATGATGAGAAAATGCATTTTTTTTCTGTCAAGATATAGTTACAAAGTAAGGTGAAGTGGCCGAAATGTTTATGATAGTGGCATAGTTTATTTTAGTTCAAACTTGTTGGTTTTCTACAATATCTGTATCAGTTGGTATTCTTGAGAAACTGTGGCCCAAATAACTTGAAACGACTTGGAAATTGATCTAACCCAGCGGGTGACGGATATGGAATTAAGGTCAACTGAATATTTCGTGAGTTGTATTATTTGAAGGACTTAACAGACACGCGCATCGATTCTGTCGTGACGGGAGAGAACTCTGGCCGGAAAATAAAAGAGATCATTATATGTTGTATGGAACGTGAACATTTTGTATAATCTGGTGACCAGTGAAGTTATTTCATTGGTGAACGTAGAGAATATTTATTGACCTACCAAAACTACTGAATAATTTTTTGTTGTTTCTGACTTAGGATTGGGACCATTGGCGGGCTTTTGTCAACACGATAGTTGCATGAAATTCTGAGGATATCGTGCGTAGTTGAACAACTGTTAGCTTCTCACGAAAGATACAGTTCCGAGGAGGTAGTTTATTTAGTTTTCCTAATGTCAGTAGCATTAACTATAACGTAAGGATTATAGGCAGATATCGAACCGGTCATCAGTGCAGATGGTTATCAGTGGTCATAGTAGTTATATGTACGGGATGTCGAATTTGTTTTCAGTTTTGTGTGAAAATGAAATAAGACGACTTTCTTGTGTAAATTACTTCATATTCGTAAGTAGTTTACGTACGAAATAATAGTTAAAATTGAGGCCGCTTTTGTGCACAGTATCTTCGGGTTTCGTAAAATACGAGGAATCTCTTGAGTACTGAGCGACTGTTAGATTCTTAGGACGGACTATGTTTTCATAGATTTAGTTCGTTTACTTACTTACTTACTTACTTACTTACTCACTCATGGAGCTGAGACCTTCTTGAGGAGCCGCCAATTCTGTAGCTACTCAAGAATTTCCCAGCATTTTATGGAACCCGAAGGTTCATTACCGTGTTCACAAGAGCCCTCCACTGGTTCCTATCCTGAGCCAGATCTATACAATCCATACCATCCCATCCTATCTCTCTAAGATCCATTTTAATATTGTCCACACACCTACGCCTTGGTCTTCCCAGTGGTCTCCTTCCTTCTGGCTTTCCCACCAATATCCTATACGCCTTCCTCGTCTCCCCCATTCGTGCTACGAGTTAGTTCGTTAATAATGAAAATTTGTTACTGTTCAGTGCTCCTGTGTTTCAAAATTAGTTGGGTTGTAAATCCACAATTAGTGTTTCGTTTATAGGTGGTTGCTAATGAGGCCTGCCAATTGTTGCCACTTGTATCTCATGTAAGACAGAGCAGTTTTCCCTGCAAGTGTAAACATAACAAAAATGGCAGTTACGCTTGAACTACCAAGTAAATTACGACATGTGAATGGTCACGTGTGTCCTATTGCATTTTTGACACGCGAGAAGTCGCCATTTTGCGGGGATGGGGGGAATTGAGTAATTCCCGTTTATATCTAGATCGTGACAGTGTACTCGTATCCCTTCAGACGTTTCCCGAAAGAATGAAATGTACTCTTTATTTTCTCTGATTTTTTGGTGCGAAATGTTCTTGTGCAAGGTAATTCTGAAAATTTTATATGTTAAATAATTAGTTAGTTTTATTCTGTGTTGAGACAGCAGGGAAATACATTGTTGCTGTTAGGAAATTGAAACGAAATTTTTCTTTTGGATTATATGTGTTACCGCTTATAACATTATTAGTAACGTGTAAGATTTGAGGCTTTCACGGCAGTGACTATGAAGAAAGCATTCTTCTGGGATTTGGCACCGTGTATATGTGGTGTTAACCGACGTTTCGGAGGAACGTATCGCCTCCATCTTCAGGGTAGAAGAAAAAATTAAGAAATCTGCAACCGAAGAGACCGTGAGAACCGTTAAAAGCAGTTCCTCCGAAACGTCGGTTAACACCACATATACACGGTGCCAAATCCCAGAAGACTGCTTTCTTCATTATTAGTAACGTTTGTAATATCTACAAGTAGAAGTTTAGTAAAGATTTGCAGAAATTTTCACATCGATATTTAGAATCTGTTCCATAGATTTATGCATAATTTATTTCCAGTGCAACATGCAGAAATTGGGACACACACAACCGTAGGCGCAGATACAGTATCGGACAATGCGTTTTCAGCAATAGCCTAACTGTACAATCTCATAACGTGTTATTAAACCAGTCATCTGTGGCGTATTTTAATTGAAGGCTTGTTGCATTCCAGCCCGAAGTAGGTACAGATGTCACAAACACAATGCAACGCAGTCTGGCCAAGTTTCATTAAATACAGCATGTTGTACCGGTTTAAAAAAAATCTAAATTCCAACTCTTTTTAACATGTCTCATATACGAGTAAAATTCGTTTTCAGTCACAATTGGATATAAGACGTAAGACATATGATGTTCGAACCTGGAAAAGCACGTTTATTTCTCGACATATCCTCCACCAACATTGATACCCTTCTTCCATCTCTTTAACGTGTTCTTACTGTTGTCTGAGCCGTTTCCGCGCCTCCGTATCATCATCTGCGACTTTCGAACGTCTGTGAGAGAAATTTTCGACCCAGCTGTGAACCGCTTTACGTCACAAACACTTCTACCGTAAACATGAAACATTTCTTTATAAATGTTCATTGAATCGCTCCCCTTTTTGCCCAAAGAAAAAAACGCACAACAGAAGGCAGCTCTTCAGTAAGACACTCCTCAAGCACGGCCCCCATTTTGTCTACTGAACCTACCCTTTGAACATACGCTTGCGGGTCTGCTACTTACACTATGATGAAGCTGGACTGTGCTGCTACTTAGTGGTACATATAGAAATCCTATTACATCCGTTACAGCTGTTTTACTTCCATTTGTGACTTGTTTAGTGACGTTGCCTCTTATTCTAAGGTTTTCAACTTTATTTTGTGATTTCTATGGCGTGGATTACGGTGAAAATTTGTTTTACATAGTAAGTTATAAAAGAGCCATGTAGTTTATGCAAGAAAAATTATATAAAATTTTATGATTTATTGCGCCGTCGTGGTATTTTATGTATGAAGGCGATGTTAGCTTTCATTTCTGATTCTGTTTTTATTCTCCGTGTATAAGGCAGGCCGTGTGGTTGAAATTTCGCAAGCATTTAAGTGAAACAACACGAGGCTTGGACCGCACGTGTGAAAGTTACGAGCCTGTGAGCAGCTGACCCGACAGTTAGGAAGGGTCTACAACCTGCGGCCTGCGATTACGTCCGTATTTAAAGTTCATTTAGCGGCGTTGTCAGCAGTGAGACTACTTAGCATCGAATAATAGAATGAATTATGATGGATATGGAAGGAGGCAGTTGTAACGGGATGTTTAGTTACTATTTCGTCATTTACATAGACTGGAAAATACGGAAAATCTCAATATCTGGTTCCACGGCCGAGATTCAAACCGGGTGCTTTTGGAATGAAAGACAAAGGCATTAGAGCTCGAGTCAACTCCCACGGTAATGGTATCCACATATGGTGAATGTGCCCATTTGTTTTTTTTTTTTTTAATTTCTGATACATGGTAAAACGTAGACCGCCTCTGTGGTCTAGTAGGCAGAGTTCCTGTCTACAGATCCAGAGGTCCCGGGTTAGATTCCCGGCGCTACTAGATTTTCTGAGAAGTAGTGGGACTGGAACGGGGTCTACTCAACCTCGTGAGGATAATTGAGGAGCTACATGAAGGAAATAGCGGCTCCTGTCTAGAAAACCGAGATTAACGGCCGTGGGGAACCGTTGCGCTGACCACACGACACCCTCTATGCGCAAAAGTTTGCACTAACTCCGCCGACAAGCGGCTGTCGCTCGGTTGGTATAGTTCGCTTGCGGACTACAGGCCACGGAGTTTGTTTTGTTTCAGTAAAAAGTATGTTTCGTGGCCGCAAAAAGTGAATTAAATGGATAACAAATTAAGATGTTGACGGAAATTTGGGTTTCGGCCCATTTACGTCCATATTTACAGCTTATAATATCTAAAACTATATTAAATATATAAATCTGAAGGGGGGCGTCACTCCAAATTCAGTTTAAATGCGTATGTTGACGCTTTCAGAGTTCCAGTACGAGTTTACGGTAGCGTATCTGAATTAGTCGTCAGTAAGGAAGTTCGTATATGGCCTGTCTATAAATAAGGCGACCATACGTTCCAGTTGCCGGTCACAGTGGCTGCGCGGTCCGAGGCATGAACTGTCTTCGCCTGCTCTATCCCTGGGATCGTGGTTTCAAATCGCACTCAAGGCATAGCTGTCTGTGTACATCTATTCCGTGTTTTTCTGGTCACCTATATAGGTGAGAGGCCTTGCGACGGGCTGATCCCCCGTCCAAAGGGTCCTGCTGACTAAAGAAGATTATGAAACTGAAAAAGTGGCCAAGGTCCAACAAAGGACTGTAGATCCATAGGTAGGTAGGTAGGTAGGTAGGTAGGTAGGTAGGTAGATACGTACCAGTTTAACCAGGGCAGTCCAGGTTTTTTGTATCGTGTCCCGGCGGTTCAGTGATAATTGGAGAAATGTTCCGGATTTCAACTTTAAAATAATCCATATACTCTGATTATGGAACTTGGTCCCTGGGGGAGAAATTTGTTATGAAACAGCCTGTTTTCACTGTATATTTTCGTCGGCGAGAACAGACGCAAACGAAACACGTGTGTTGTACTGTCATTATTTAGACTGTAGTGTGTAATGGTTGTAGGGTGATCGATAAATAATTTATTTGAAAGGAACAGACGATCGTGGCTCAATCGGAATGCGAATGTGGCTCTATACATCTACTCCCCCATACGCCTTCATGGTCTAGTGCTTAATTCGTTAAGCACAGGGACAACTTTGTCTTTTTACCTTACAAGTAGATTCTAAAGGGTTCTGACGATGGTTTAAAACACTCAAGAGTTACTGATTTTTTTAACTTTCTAAGGGACTCAACAGAGTAGGTGTCTTCCCCCGATCTGAGGACGGAAACAGATCCAATTTCCGAAACGTTGCATTTTCTAGCTTTTAGAATACGGGACGATGAACAAAGTAAAAAAAACAGTAATTCTGAAAAATAACCAGTTTTAACTATAAATGAACGAGTTAAAAATTTAATGGCCACATGGTCAAATGGACGTTTTCAGTAGCGAACAGAGGAACCGAAAATATAAAGCACATTAGTTGCGGACGTTTATAATCGATACGAGGCTGCAAAATGTTTTCAGTTTTACGTTGGTGGATTACAGACCCGAATAAAGTACAGGAAATAAGCAGTTTTTTTAGGGGTACGTTAATCACGCAATTGGCAACCAGGAGGTAGAAACACGTGTATTTTTTAATCTGTTTTTCATATGCAGGCCATATGAATGTACTTAGGGCCATTTAGTAAGCAATTTGAAACAGTTAAGTTATTTGAATGAGAATGAACTTATTTAATAATGAAACATAATTGTGTGTTCACGAAAGTTGTAAGAAGTGCAAGAAAGAAAGAAAAGTGACAGTAAACATGCTGTTTTGTTTCAGAATTCGGTAGCCAAAACTGAGACATAAAGCAGTCTTCTTTAAGGGATATGGGATATAATGCCGTGTGATCCGGTCAGCTGATATTTCGGAGGAACAAATTGCCTCCATCTTCATGGTTGAGAAGTAAGCAACGTAAGGAATCATCAGAAGCAGGCGGCAAGCTGAGCTGAATTCAGCTTACTGCCTTCGTCTGCTTATTTATTGCGTTGCTTACTCTTCAATTTCGAAGATGGAGGCCACATGTTCCTCCGAAACGTCGGTTGACGCTCATTAGTTATAGGGCGTTGTATCTTAGAGTGTAGACCTTTTTTTATTGCTAGTGGGGTGGGACTAAGTCCCTTGTACTGCGGCCACTTCTGGCCTATTGTACCAGCCCCAGATGATAGGTGAGGGTGATTGTGGAGCAATTGGTGGAATGAAGATTGGCAGGGGAAACCGAAGTACTCGGAGAAAACCTGCCTCAGAGCCACTTTGTCCACCATAAATCCCACGTGACCAGACCCGGGATCGAACCCGGGCCGCCGCGGTGGGAAGCCAGCGACTAACCGCTTGAGCTATGGCGCGGCCTAGAATGTAGACATAGTCACAAGTTAGGAATCAGCATATGAAAATTAATTTACAAAATTTGTTTTCGTTTATGCTGCTGTACCCTTGTTGACTGATGTTAATTTCGAAACTTAATCCGTTTCTTGACCAAACTTTTTCAGTTGGGATACATGGACGTGTGTTACGCACCGGCGTTCTCCATTTTAGTGGAACTGTGTGAACGTACAAGGTTACAAACTGTCGTGAACCGACGTTAGGTCACGGAAACAAATGTAGGCCAGCAACTTGTTCTACCCGTATAGTTGGTTCAAATCTGGGGTTGAAGAAGACAGTATATAGTGAAGTAGACCTTTCTCCTCCTGCTACGTCAGACAAGATGGTGGCTACTCGTGGAGGCGACGAAGACCCTGAGAGAATGTTGTGTGGTGGTGCCCCTGCTGTGAATACCGATCTGCCGATCCGCAATGTGAATGTTCTGAAACTGAGGATTCCATTACCACGTGACACATCTCGCGATGTGGAAACCATGAGCAACGGAAACTCACCTACTGCTTCATTACCGGTAAATACTTTGGTAATCTCACATTAACGTGATTTTATATGAATCTGTATTGAATTGTTCAGTATAGAGTAACAGCAATCACTGGTCCAGTGATTGAGGCTAGCTCTTTCTAAGGGGCCCAACAGAATAGGGTTTTCCTTCACCTGAGGACGGAAACAGATCCAGTTTCCGAAACGTCGTGTTTTTATTTGCTATCTTAAAAACCAGGACGATGGATAAAGTCCAAAAACCCAATATATCAGTGTGTTATACACCATCGTCAGAATCCTATAGTAACTACTAGCAATTAAATTATTTGTCTAGAAGAGAAAGAAACGTCACTCGTGGATATTTCATTGTATGGTAGGTCGAACCGAATATGTGCCGTGTTAGCCCGAGTATAAGATTTTTTTTCAGATACTTCTAATGAAAGAGAGACTGCTTTATTTTCGGATCCTTCAGAATAGTATGAAGCTGTAGTTGCTAATCACTGTCATGGAGCTGAGTCCTTCTTGAGAAGCTGCCAATTCTGCAGCCACTCAAGAACTTCTCAGCATTTTATGGAACCCGAAGGTTCATTATCGTGTTCACAAGAGCCCTCCACTGGTCCCTATCCTGAGCCAAATCGATCCAGTCCATACCACCCCTATTCAAATGATATTCTTGAAAATACCAAGAGTGATTTAAAATATTAAATTCTCAATTTATTTTTTTTCTTAATTGTATAGTTTTTAATTATTTTTGCTTGCCACACTCATAACTAAATGACATATTTAGTTTTGTCAAAATAACATTTTACCTTGATTTTCCCAATGGAAAAATATGGGGTCGTCTTATATTCCGGCTTATACGGTATATAGGCTGATCACAGTGTCCGCGCAGTCTAAGGCATGAACTGTCTTCGCCCGCTCGAACACTGGGATCGTGGGTTCGGATCCCACCTAAAGCATGAATGTATGTGTGCTTTTATTCTGTCTTTTGTGTTGTTCTGTGTGTAGGTAGAGGCCTTGCGACGAGCTGATCCCGTGCAAGGAGACCTACCGAGTGTGTATAGATTGAGAAACTGATAAAGCGGCCAAGGTCGACAGAGATTCGTAAATAGATAGACAGAATAATAGATAGATAGATAGATAGATAGATAGATAGATAGATAGATAGATAGATAGATAGAATAACACCCATTGAGAATTAGTCGGGTAATTTGCTACTGGTCCTCCTCGCCAACACAGTCATTCCAGGTATCGGGCCCTTGACCATAGTTTTCCGTCTCACATCTTTGACTTAGTCGTGGGAGTCCTTTTTATATAATGTAGTGTAGTCATGTAGCACGAATGGGGGAGACGAGGAATGCCTATAGGATATTGGTGGGAAAGTCAGAAGGAAAGAGACAACAGGGAAGACCAAGGCGTAGGTGGGTGGACAATGTTAGACTGGATCTTAGAGAGATAGGATGGGATGGTATGGATTGGATAGATCTGGCTCAGGATAGGGACCAGTGGAGGGCTCTTGTGAACACGGTGATGAACCTTCGGGTTGCATAAAATGCTGGGAAATTCTTGAGTAGCTGCAGAATTGGCGGTTCCTCAAGAAGGGCTCAGCTCCATGAGTAAGTAAGTAAGTAAATAATAGTGTAGTTTATGTTAATACCAATACTCACAGAACAGACACGAAAGAACGTAAGACTACTCGCTCTTTGCTAACCTAATGCATAACTTACGTTCATGCAACGGGTTCACGGCCGACATTTCGTTGCTGTGCTAACCTGAAATTGCATAATGCCAGTGATAAACGCTACGCTTACAACATTTTTCTTATGTACAAGGCTAACAGATGCGGAAGACTAGAAACGAGGAAGTATTACTGTGATTGTCCTTCTTAAACGAAATTGTCCTTTAATGTGACAGTATTTAGGATGTGCTCGCCTACAATACGTAATATAAGTATACACGACAAGAGTTCAGCATTCGATTGTGGAAAACATTGAATACATCATCTTCTTTCACCGATTATGGCATCTGGCCTTTCTCGCGTCTTAGTTAGCTCCGAAAATTTGAATACATAGAAATGTGACAAGACCTCATCCAGTCGCAAGACCTGCGCTTACACGGGACAACGCAACATACAGTAATGCAGAGGTACCGCCATGTCTCAAGCGGGATTGAAGCCTACAGTGCCAGTGTTGGAACGGTCCGCCATCCTACACGCCTACACGCGGTCACAATAATTCATGACACACTTAATGGAACATAGTTCTTGAGCAGCCTATATTCACAGCGATTGAAGAAATTCTTAGTCTTTTATGGAACCCGAAGTTTAAAATGCAATCCATTTTAACCTTCTACGACTCTTTTAAATTTTTTTGTTTTTATCCTCAAAATTTGAGTGCGTATTATGTCTCAGAAAATTTGATATATTGGCGTCATCCTGGATACTAAATGCCATAAGCAGATTGGGTTCTTCATTGGAATTTGCAGTTCCACTTAGTATCAACACGTTTATCGGTATTTCCGTCTCATAGTGTCCTCTAATATAAGCGCACATAAGTGTGATGTTGAATGAATGAATGTATAAGGGGTGGGCCTTCTCGGCCCTTGCACCACGACCTACAGTGATCCATTTGTTACGTGTGTTTTTTATCAGCTGATAGTTTTTATAAATGCGTTTAGATACTGAAATGAGTTTTATGGATGTGTTTGAGTGAGGTAATGGAAACCGGTTATGTTGCTTTTGATTTAAGTATGCTATAACAGGTATAGAGGCCGATCACAGTGGCCGCGCAGTCTAAGGCATGAACTGTCTTTCTCTCGCTCGGACTCTGGGATCGTGGTTTCGAATCCGACTCAAGAAATTGATGTCTGTATGTGCGTTTATTCTGTTTGTGTTGCCCTGTGTGTAGGTAGAGGCCTTCTGACGGGCGCATCGCTCGTCCAAATATTCCTACCAACTGTATAAAAAAGGAATACGAAACTGAAGAAGAGGACATGGCCCAACAAAGGGCCGTAGAGCCATTGATGAATGCATAATAGGAATAGAATGTATTTGGGACCGAAATGATCCCAGTAGGTGTGGTCTGAGGTACGTCACTATTTACTTCTGTCATTACTAACTTAAGGCCACGCTAGCGGTATTTTGCCGGCCGTACATGGACGTGAAAATGATGGATACGAGGCCACAGGATGGCCACACGACGAATTTTTCGTGTCAGTCCGCGATTTATTTTACGCTATAACAGTAAACACAGGAGCCGGGATAGCTCAGTCGGTATAGCGAGTGGCTACGGGCTGGACGACCAAGGGCCCCGAGTTCGAGTCCCGGTAGTGTAAAGAATTCTTTCTTCTCCACGTCGTCCAGACTGGCTCTGCGGTCCACCCAACCTCCTTTCCAATGGGTACCGGAGGTTCTTTCTCTGAGGGTAAAGCGACAGGGGCGCGAAGCTGACCACTCACCTCCAGCTATTGTCTAGGTCAAGAAAATCTGGATTATACACCCACCCCTATACTCCTTCATGGCTTGGTGCTTAATTAGTTAAGCACACGGACAACTTTACCGTACCCTTACAACAGTAAACACGTACTACACACATACAGAGACGTACTTCTTCAAATTTTCAGTTCAGTTGAAGAGGACAAGCCTCTGTGGGAAAACCGTCAAAACAATTACACAAAGAAAAATATCTGTGTGTTGATACACAGGATTATATTGTGTCGCAGTGTAATGGTTGCTACTCATATTTCGTAATTGGAGGACCCCGGGTTTGAAGTCCGGCCTGGATACCTGCCATCCTATTTAGGCTTTTTCGTGGCTTACCGTAATTCTTTCAGGCTGATTAAAGAAGGTAGTGCGGGGCAAGCATTACTATTCCTTAAGTTAGTAACTGGGTACTTTGATGTATTTGTGTGTTCTAAAAGGGAAGATCTGAATTCTAAAATATTTAGGTGCTCTGTTCCTTCTGGTCCGCAATTTATGTTAACTTCTAACCCTTTAATGACTGCCAAATTGCTGCTGGTTCTCGCCTGCACAGTGATTTTTGGTTCCGAGTCCCACGGAACTGATGAAAATATTTTACTCTCTGACGTCTCTGGCAGTCACTGGCTCTTAAAGACTGATGTTTTTATATACAGTATATAAAAATTCAGTTCGTACCTCACAGGAAACATTACGTCTCTGCTACAGAGCCCCATCGGTTAATGCTGTTTAGGGAAACAATCTTTTTATGTGAGAGCTATTCGAAACACACAAATACAATGTGGGCACAATGCAAAATTATAGTATGTTAAAGCGGGTGGTACTTATTGTAACCATTGGGCTTTGAAGGGTTTAAGCTACGTCGAACCTGGTGATTGTCTTCACGGTCGACTACTTGGTATCTCCATGCGCCGAGAACCAATTTTGATGATTGAAAATCTTTACAGGAGTTAATCTTAAGGTAAAGTTACCCCTGTGCTTAACTGATTAAGCACTACGTCATGAAGGCGTATGGGGGAGTGGTTGTGTAGACCCACGTTTTCTTTTCCTCGGCACTAGTTGGAGGTGAGTGGTCAGCTTCATGCCCCGGCCGCTTTACCCCCGAGGAAGAGCCCCCCGGTACCCATTTGGTAGGAGGTTTGGTGGACCCCAGAGCCGGTCTGGACGATGTGGAGAAGTGAAAATTCTTGCCTCCACCTGGACCCGAACTCTGACCCCTCGGTCGTCCAGCCAGTAGCCATTCACTGTACCAACTGCGCTATCCAGGCTCTTAGGAGTTACTCTTATCCATTTCATAAAATTTATTGTTACAGTCATTCTATTTTATAACCAATGTACTGTGTTTTGGACGCCCATGAAGCCACAGCGTATGTGCTAGCGACATCTTAAGGGGCTGTATATTCAGCTGCCGCACTGCTAGCTGGAAGTCATTGCCCATCCGGAAGGCTGTGCTATCGTCCATCTCTACACAAGTTTTCATGATTTCCCACAGACGTTAAGAAATGCTGAGATGGTATCCAAGTTCGTAGTTGGTACTGCGTGCTTCGCATGCTGCCTTGTTAAAGACTAAACAGGTTCGTGGTTTTAAATCGAGCTTATGCAGCGAATCTCCTTGCACTTAGGGTCTGTGGTGAGGCTTATAATCCCATGACTGTCGATTCTGCACAGAATGGATTCTTGCAAGAAGCTGTCACCCAGAAGATAGATGAGGCACAACAATGTCACATTTACAGTCCATTGCCTCCTGGTTCTGGAACTGCATGTCATGTTTACGTAAGAAATATTTGTGAGTGTATGTACCTAGAATTCCGTCACTTTGTATCGCTAGCGTACATACACAGCATTCGAGCTGGTACAAATATATTTTGAAATGCGTTTAGGCAGTGTATTTATTTCTGTTGAAGGAGTTTTTTTTTTCCTTTCTATGAAAATTTAGAAGCTTGGACGTGAAAGTGCTCTTTCCACAGAGAAATCGTACTCCCAATTTAATTCAGTACTCAGAATGCTTGCTTGAAAAGTGTGACATGAAAGTTGCTGAAATGTGGCGTGTCGTTTTCAGATTTACAGATAGGAGATTGCTGGGTTATTATTTAAGACACTAAGATTTTCAGTTACAGGAATGGGGTAAGAGAGGGCTCATTTGGTTCTGCAGTCTCAAATGGGCCTGCTGTACCAACTGGAATATTGTTGGAGTTATAATTAGCAGAGTCAAACTGAAGTACTCGGAGAATAAATAGCCACCTTTTTTTTTATTGCTAGTGGGGCGAGACTAAGTCCCTTGTACTGCGGCCACTTCTGGACTATTGTACCAGCTCCAGATGGTAGGTGAGGGTGATTGTGAAGCAATTGGTGGAATGAAGATTGGCAGGGGAACCGAAGTACTTGGAGAAAACTTGCCCCAGCGCCACTTTGTCCACCACAAATCCCACTTGATCAGACCCGGGATCGAACCCGGACCGCCGCTGTGGGAAGCCAGCGACTAACCGTTTGAGCTATGGCGCGGCCAAATAGCCAGACTTAGCATCGTTTTGTTCACCAAGCATTCTGCGTGAACTACAGGTGGCCCACGAAATGATCCAGTATTTGATCTATTAATAAAATCTTTATTTAAATTACGATACTAGAAACTAACATACAAAAAGAGACCATTGAATGGAGATTTATCCTCTGGAAATCAAGTGTTCAGTATGGCCACCATTACGTCTGGCAACTTCTTCAGCACAAATTCTGAAGTCGATTGCTCGACGGCACATATCCTCAGTTGTCTCGTTGCATGCCTGAATGATTAATGCCTAAACTTACAGTTCAGAACATACATCAAAGAGTGGCATTTGTCGAATGGGCTCAGAATAATGAGGTATCATCCAACTGTCTGTTTTTCTGATGAGGCACATTTACACTTGGATGGTGTGGTTAATAAACAAAACGTGCAATTTTTTAATGAACCCGGACACCTGCTGTGAGAAGCTGCCTTTGGCACTGCGGCTTAACTAACGGACCAGCCAAGTAACAAATCCCTTATACAGGATCCTTTTTTTTTTTTTGACATTTCATGGTTATAAAGGTTGTCGAGAAATTTACCGCGTTTTGTTCTTAGAGCCACAAGATAGAACTCTTCAATATGAAGCCCATATATACATGTTTTACGTCCATTTGTTTCGGTCATTCACTGGACAGCCGGTTTCTTGTTTGGCGTACTCTTCGAGCCTGAGGATGGAGGCGATATGTTCCTCCGAAACGTTGATTTTTATTGAATGACGCTGCGTTATATCCCATAATGTGGAACTCTTCAATATAAAATGATTGTCTACATACCAAACGCCCCTTTTTATCTGGCCATTCACTTCCTGATACAGGTTAAGTACTTCTGTAAGTGGGGCGTATGGACAGAAGTGTACACAACAGAATTCCTTATGGGGATGTAAACTACAGATTGTGATCATCTGAGTGATGGCATTGTGTAGTCTGGTTTCTGAGTAACCTGCTGTGTCAGTCTTGAGTGTTCTGTCCGGAAGGACATGCCTCCATAATGTTGGCTACTAGACTATACGGTGTCATTACCCAGAAGACCTCAATATAAATTCTGACCGCGATGAGCACTTAAAATTTCACACGGAGCAGAAGCAGCTATGCCTTTATTCGGCAGATGCACGTGTCTTTCCTTCCGTCACTGTGAGGGAATAACATGGATGGAAGACGTTTGCGAGACGCATGCGGAGTGGCATATTATGATCAAAAGAAAAAGTAGTTAATTAACATGACGATTGGGAAGAAAGACAACAAAACAATACTCCGTGGCCTGTATTCCGCAAGCGAACTATACCGACTGAGCGACCGCCGCTTGTCGGTGAAGTTAGTGCCAACTTTAGCGGATAGAGAGGGTGTCGTGTAGTCAGCGCAACGGATCCCCACGGCCGATAATTTCGGTTTTCTAGACCGAAGCCTCTGCTTTTCCATTCAAGGAGCTTTTCAGTTATCCTCACAAGGCTGAGTGAACCCCGTTACGAACCCGAAACCGTTGGATCTGTAGCCAGGACCTCTGACCACTAGACCACAAAGGGGGTCTGGAACAGTAGAAATATACAGGATAATTCGTAAGTCCGTCCAGAAACCCCGACAATAGTTCAGAATCACTTTGTAGACCAAATATATAGCTGCAAGTGTACTGTGATTCTAAATTATTGTCGGCGAATTCCAGATGAACTTATTAATGACTGTAGAATAGTTTTCAATATGAAGGGCACGTGTGTTTGGTAACTGGGAGCCACATTTATGCCGTAGCATTTCGCCCACTCTGTAAATACTGGGAAGACAATGTACATTCTGTGACTGAGAAATCCGCTTATCTTTTTTTTCGAGAAATCCTCTATCAGAGAGTAAGATTAAAGGCCTGTGTTGTACTCTTTCGTAATACTAAAAGTGAATCAGAAAATTCAAGTAGACATTGCGTTATGTCTTGTTATTTTCTCTATGTGTATGTTTGTGTGTAGACCTCTCTGTGAGCGATCGAATACTAAAGATACGTTCATTTTTCCTGAGGTTAATTAATTTTCCCTTATGCACGGGCATAAATCTACATGTTCATCATGAGATTGGCTTCTGGTACATCCTCGCTGTTGGCTGCAATTAGTTAACAACCGGCAAGGGGAACGTGTGGAGCACAGAATCCGAGTGTTATCAGTGGGAGTTACAGTTAGGTGTACTATTTTGAAACAAATTAGCAAAAGGTAAATGTAAATTTCTTCCTTTGCTTAATTAATTAAGCACCACATCATGAAGACATAAGGAAGACTAGAGGTATAGTTCCACGATTTTTAACTGGGCACTAGATACAGGTGACTGGTCAGCTTCGAGACCCCAGGGGGAATAGACCCAGTTACCCATGTATAGGAGCCTGGGGGAGTCCCAGAGCTGGTCTGGACAACACGTAGAAGTGAAAATCTCTTACTTCTTCTGGGAATCTATCCCCGGCCGTTCAGTCCGTAGCCCGTTCGCTATATCGACTGAGCTTCATTTTTAGCGGTATTTTGTAAATTTCTAGAGAATTCAGTGACTAAAACGCGTCTCTGAATATTATTGTGATTTATTTTAGATCGATATCTGAAATCAGAACTGTTTTAATTCTTGAATAAAAGTTTTAAAAATAACGGAGCAGAAATTTTCACTTTTTTCTTGACAACCTGTACGAAATTGGGTACGCTGATCACAAATGTGACGTACACAATTGTCTTATCGCCCTCTGGTTTTGGTATTGTGGTGTACAGACCCGTTATTAGGCAAAGACTTTGAAACAAACGAGGACAGCCGTTGCTATGCAGTAGAGGAATAAACCAGCTGCCGGTTCTAGGCAACTTCGGTAAACACGTGTCTACAACAATGTGGTTATTGTTGGAAACGGTATTTTCTATTCGGTCCGTGCGAATATGTAAACAGGGCAATTAGTAGAGCAGTTCAGTTGAGTTGAGTGGAGTGCAGTTGAGTACGTTGGAGTGAAGTGGATTGGTTAGTCAGTCTGCGAAGAGAAGACTAGGAGGTCGGTGTGAGTTGGCGCCAGCCTGAGCGTTATTCGTGAGCCGTTCTTGTTAGAATCTGGTAGCTGATGTACGGGAGTAGTTTGGGAACCCAGAGTAAGGGGAACGTCCGCCATTGAAAGCCGTTACCAGGCAACGGCTAGTGGAGACTCTAATAGACTCAGGACACTAGTATTTGTGTGACTGATCTTTACAGTGTAGTCACGAAGAGTGTTTAAAAGCGGCCAATAAATGGAGTCACCAATCCAAATCCCGTCTGTGGTTACGCAACTTGAAATTATGTTATTTAAATGAATATTGTCTGGTTACAAATTAAGCATCATTTTTTCACATTATGACTGACAAAAATTATAAGAAGATAAACGAAGTACGAAAATAAAAGAGAAAAAACGCGTCGTTTTGGCTCAAAATTCAGTACTACACAAAACTTTGACGTGATGGAAAAGTTTCGTGGCTAGATTTGTAGTCAACATATCGGAATTAATGTGGAAGCTTAGTTCTGATTTACGTTATCAAACCTTGTTGATTCTGTTGTCGTAAGTTCAGCCCACAAGGTATATGATCGAGTATAAACGCCATGTTAAGGTCTAATGTTGATATTAATTTAAAGGCTGTAGGCAGTTGTTACGTCAGATTGAAGTTATGTCGGACAGTGACCTTGACGCTGCTCGGGATATATGGTATGGGGCTGAGTCCCTCTTAAAAAGCCATTAGCTGTTCCGGTTGTCACAACGTTCCCAAGGCTAACAAGAGCCTGTTACTATTCGCTCTCCAGGGGATACTGACTCTGGTCCACATCCCCCATCCGATTTCTTTCAAGTCTATTTTAATATTATCCTCCCATCTATCCCGAGGTTTTCCTATTTAAACTTGTTAAGCATTCTCCTTTCACATGTGTGCTGCATTCCTTGCCCATTTGATCTTTGATTTTAGTATTTAAATAATATTTACCGAGGAACATACACTTTTAATGTTTTCAGTGTGCAAGTTTTCACCAGTCTCCTGTTACTTCATCCCATTTAGGAGCAAATATTCTCCTCAGCACCCCATTTCCAAACACCTTTAGCGGGAAATGTGGTCAAATTATGTAATGGCTGAACAGATATTACTTTGTGGATCAGAATGTTGTAAACTGCTTGAGATGAGCACTAGGAGATCTGAACAGAAGCGTCTGAAACAAGGTTAATAAGAACCGTTTCAGGTTATTGTAGAATATACAGGATGATTATAAATTATTGTCGGGGTTTCCGTGGCCTATAATTTTCAAACCGGAATATGGAAGTAAAAGTAAAGCTATCCCTGTAACAGTCTGTGAAGGCCCATAGGGTTGTGAGACGTTGAGAGTCCCACATTATCTAGACAATGGGCTCAAAGATGGCGGTAAGGTTGTCAGCCTTACGCACGGGCCGCGCTTTACTCCCCAGGAAAATTATTTAATTAATTCCTGGTACTCATTTCTGTTAGAGGCTGAGTCGACCCCAGGGCCATAGGGCGGCTGGAAGGATTAGGTGAATTGTAAAAATCCAATGACCTCAATGGGACCTGAACCCGCGACCTTCCGGCTTGTAGCATAGCCCCTCAACCAACTATGCTACACGTAATAAAATTTTTTGAGTTACACTTTCATATTCCGTAGACAGTTTTATTTTCTTGCTTCAGGTTTGAAAATTACACAGCACAGAAAACCTGACAATAATTTAGAATCATCCTGTATATCATAATCCAAATAGTCAGACAAGAACCGTATGCCCATATATGTTTAGAGGCGTAGATAGAATACTCGGCTTTACTTCTTTGTCGTCCGGTATTCTAAAGAAGACGTATCGGAAACTGGATCCATTTCCGTGCAGAGGTGAAAGACTGGGAGGCAACTACTTTGTTGGGTCCCTTAGAAAGAAGTAACGGCAGTCACCTCAGTCGTTCGTCTAGTGATCGAGGTTAACTCTTTCTAACGGACTCAACAGACTAGATGTCTCCTACTCTCTCACCTGAAGGCAGAAATTGATCCAGTTACCGAAACGTCGTACTCCTTAGAATGCCGGACGGTGGACAGAATAAAAAATCAGTAATGCTGATTCAGAACCCTTTAGGATCTTCTAGGCGGAATAGTTGAATGTAAATTGAGTTATAGGATTAAAAGTCAACTGACGTTTCGGAGGAACATATCTCCTACATCTTCATGGTCGAAGAATAAACCGTGCAAGATACCAACGTGAGAGCAGATGGCAAGCAGAGCAGAGCCAAAATTGCTTGGCTTATTCTTTGAAGTTGAAGATGGAGGCACTATTCCCCCGAAACATCGGTTGACTTTCAACGGACTACATTGCGTTACTTACTCACGGAGCCGAGGTCTTCTTGAGAACCCGCCAATTATGCAGCTTTACTCAAGAACTTCCAGCATTTTATGAAACCCGAAGGCTCATTACCGTATTCACAAGAGCCCTCCACCGGTCCGTATCCTGAGCCAGATCTATCCAGTCCATATCATCCCACCCTATCTCTAAGATCCATTTTAATATTGTCCACCCACCCACGTCTTGATCTCATCCCCATTCGTGCTACATGCCCTGTTCATCTCACCCTCCTTGACTTGATCTACATGATGGCGTTATATCTTCATAAATCGAGTTGATTCCAGCACGTGAATGGAATGGATAAAAGGATGTTTGCTAAACGGTTTTGCCATTGTACACCGTAAGGTACAAGGAGAAACGGAGAGTACAGGAGATCGAGGGACCAGTTCTGGTTTAAACTTTGGAGTCGAGACAGTCTAGTGAGACATCCATGCAGATAATAATGAGGGTACAGGACTGATGCGAAAAAAACACAGTTTGACATGGAGAAGGGCAACAGCCGACGTACATAAGGAGAAACTGCATCCAACTCTGACACTTGTCGCGCCCAGCCTTGTTCAGACCTCTGAAGTTGGCACTCCTTGGTCCCTGCTTTTTGTATGTACGCGCGATCTTTAATTTCACTTTGCTACGGTCTATTATTCTGCAGCCATTTGGCGTCAAACACCGCTTCTTTTGCAGTCTGTTGTTGAAAGTGACTGTGTTCTCTGAGAGCAATGAACTTTTTACCGTATAAAAAGATTAAAATAAGAAAATTCCTTGACGGATGAGAAAATAGACACATTTCTTAAAACTAAAATTGAACTGTGCAGGTTTAGGTTAGCGGTAACGTTCTAGACTCTTTTTTCTGAAGGTGATCGGTTCGAATCTCGAATGGAACGCCGGCTGTTCTGAATGAGGATTTCCGATGTTACATTCAGTAACTCAGCCGATCACGGTAGCCAAGCGGTCTCTCTTCGCTCGGAAGCCGGGATCGTGGGTTCGAAACCCGCACGAGGCATGAATGTTCGGTAAGTTTATGCTCTTATTCTGTGTTTGTGATCTGTGTTTAGGTAGAGGCCTTGTGACGAGCTGATCACCCGTCCAAGGAGTCCTACAGTCTATAAAATGATCATGAAACTGAGAAATCAGCCTTATGCTCCACAGTGGGAGCAAGAGAAGGAAAAGAAATCAGTAACTCCAGGCAAGTTCTGGACTAATATGTCGATTAAACCAAGTCCCCTTCCTTTCAGATCCTTTCCTGTTCATTGTTCATCTATCATCCGCCCATTAAACGCTATATAGTCTAGCTGCTGAAAGCATCGTTAACTAACCCCCTCCAAATAAAATAAACCTGAATGCGAACGGAAACGGTACCATGTGGTTATTACCGTCAATACAAACAGAAAGCGGAATTTCTTCGGGTGAAGACAAAAACAGATGGGATATGTATCTTACTTATTGAATGTAAGGGCCGCGCCATAGCTCAAGCGGTTAGTCGCTGGCTTCCCACCGCGGTGGCCCGGGTTCGATCCCGGGTCTGGTCAAGTGGGATTTGTGGTGGGCAAAGTGGCGGCTGGGGCAGGTTTTCTCCGAATACTTCGGGTTCCCCTGCCAATCTTCATTCCACCGAATTCTCTATCATCATAATCTCCCGGGGCAGGCGTGGCCGGCGTGCCGAGCGGACCCAGCTGGACTCCACCCCCCACTATGCGAATTTTTTATCTCCTATAATCTATATGTTGTGGAACACATATTTTTTCTATTTAATTTTTATGTCATCCGTTAAGTTGTGATTCGACTAGGATAGGAACATCCGCCTTTCAAAAGGTTTCTGGGTCTGATTGGGTACGCACCATTCTTCCATACGTGTATGCTCACCGTCCCTTGAGGTATGTGATAGCCATGACCAGGCAGTGCATTATCACATCTTGGTTTTTTGCTGGTTACAGAGTGAGAACGTTTGTTTACATAAAAATGTCTGAAGTTACCAGGGACCGTTTGAAACCTGCAGTCTGTATGCTCATGTGTCGCAAAGAAATTCGCGCCTGAAGTGTCTGGAATACCTTTTTTTTTTATTGCTAGTGGGATGGGACTAGGTCCCTTGTACTGCGGCCACTTCTGGCCTATTGTACCAGCCCCAGATGATAGGTGAGGGTGATTGTGGAGCAATTGGTGGAATGGAGATTGGCATGGGAAACCGAAGAACTCGGAGAGAACCTGCCCCAGCGTCACTTTGTCCACCACAAATCCCACTTGAGCAGGCCCGGGATCGAACCCGGGCTGCCGCGGTGGGAAGCCAGCGACTAACCGCTTGAGCTAGTTAGTTATTAGTTATTTTTAGAGAGGGTGGGTTTCCCCATGCACCGCGACCAGTTTGATCTATTGTGCTTCCCTCTATGATATTCTACCAGTCTCTTTACCCTACCGATAAATGGTGCCTACCATCAGTCCCGCCGAGCAAGCGAGTTCGGCCACTTGCTTAGCGGTGTCTATAATGCTTCCCCCATCTATCGGAGGCCTTAGAGGCTATTGTTGGGGGGGAAACGTCCTGGAATTTGGCTCAGTGATCCCCTTTGGGGATATGAGGTTCTTTTACGTGNCCTGGATAGTCTCTTTCCAAAAACAGAAGATCGCATTAAGTGGAGAAACTGTTTTGGAAGAGACTGTGGACCTGTCGTCTGACAGATTACTGATGATGATGACCACGAGTCATGAGGTGGGAACGTTAGCTCTAGACTATGGAGGCCGCTAACCGCTTGAGCTATGGCGCGGCCCTGGAATACCTTACAAACAACTGTTTCCGCAGAAAGTGCGTGCAAGCTTATTCGCATCTTAATTTTCAAGTAAGGGATACAAATATTAGAATATGTAGTTCGGAGATAGCTCATCTAGTCGCCTGCTTCTGCTCGATTATTATGTTTACTTTTCAACCTTGAGGACGGAAGCTATATTCTCCGAAACGTCGAGCTGTCTCTGAATTACACGGCGTTACAACCTGTACTCGGGGCACGGTAGTGTAGTTGGTTGAGGCACTATGCTATAAGCCGGAAGGTCGCGGCTTCCAGTCCCGATGAAGTGGAGTTTTTCAATTGACCTAATCCTTTCAGCCTAGGGTCGACCCAGCCTCTAACAGAAATGAGTACCAGGAAGATTCATGGGGATAAAGCGCGTCCGGCCCATAAGACTGACAACCTTGCCGCCATCTGGGAGCCGATTGTCTGGAAAATGTGGGAGCCTCAGCGTCTCACAACCCTATCGGCCTCCATGGCCTGTTAAAGGGATAGTTTTTACAGCGTGTATTCTTCGTAGACACTTTCATGAGAACCCAGGACCCTGTTCAGTGTAAGATCAAGTGCAGGCGATGGCCATAAATTATTCTTACACTTTCATGACATTAAATTAACTTGGAAGTAAAGCATGGACATAGTTTTTCATATTCGACTGTGTTGAAAGGAATTTAGAAACTGTGTGGCATGTTTAATGTTTCAGTGATTACAATATTATATTTGAGCATCCTGTTACACTCACACAATATATATGAGACAAACTCCGTCTTAAGTGCAACAATTTAATTGTAGTTCTTTCTTCTTCCCTTCCTCCACACTACATGTTTCGGCCCTAAATGGCCATCATCAGGTGTGTATTCTTACGTAGCTGCTACACTGCCCGTAGTTTAAAATTTAACATCACCAGTCTTTCCAATTGTATGTATGTATAAAATCTTTGTTAACCTACACGCGTTGATTTGATTTCTAAAATTGGCACTTTTTTAAAACTTCAATTC